>NC_031996.1:31064799-31147948 GCF_001879085.1 Nicotiana attenuata | reverse complement strand
AGCGGAAGTTGGTCGCTTCAGCGGGTCCGCATAAGCGGACATTGTACCGCAGAAGCGGTTTGAGGGAACCGCAGAAGCGGGGTTCGAGTCGCATAAGCGAAGTCCGGGTTTTTAAGTGAAGACCGCATAAGCGGATTTTTGGCCGCAGAAGCGGTCCCGCATAAGCGGAAGCGGGACCGTATAAGCGAAAATCGCTGTTGACAGAAGGGTTTAAAATATTATATTTCATCCGCGAACAAGAGGTAGTTTCCACCAGTTTTTAAGCGACTTGGAGAGCTTTGGGCGAGGATTTTCGAGGGTTTTGACTGAGAATCAATTGGAGGTAAGTCTCTTGGCCTAATTATTCGAGTTCATGGTAGAAATTACATGTAAATTGTGAAAAATTCATCAAAAACGGGTCAAGTTAGGGCTTGGAAAGCTGTGATGTAAAATGGATTTTGAAAGGGCATTTGAACTCCGATTTTGGTAAAATTGGTATGTGTAGACTCGTGGCGAGACGAGGAATCGAGTGATGTAAATTTTGTAATTTTTTGAGAAGTAGGCCCGGGGCTCGGGTTTTGCCAACTTCGTGTATTTTGGTGTTTTTCGAGTCTTTTCGATTGGGTTATGTTTCTTTAGCCTATTGTAATGTATTCGTTGTGGTTTTAATCAGATTCGGCGTGCGAAGAGGTTGATTCGAAAGGCAAAGGCATAGCGAGCTAGACTTGTGGCCGGCTTGAGGTGAGTAATAGATGTAGATGATGACCTGAGGGTTCGAAACCCCGGTATATCACATTGTGACGCTATATTGAGGCGAGACACGTACTCTATGACGAGTGCGGGGTCGATTGTGACTGGGAATTTTGACCTAGTCCGTTTCGATTGATGTTCGTACTGTGTTCTTGACTAGAAATTGTTTGGTAATCATCCTACTTGTGTTTTATGAATATGTTTGGGGCTTTGTGCCTATCATTTGCATCCTTCAGGGATCCTTATCACTGCTTCCATGATGTTTAGTATATTTCATGATATCAGTCCTGAATTAGACACTGTCTCGAAATGTTTAATAAATAAATAAAGGTTTAAACACTTAGCTCTATAATTCCTAATAATTGAGACCAAAAATGAATAATCTGACTGTGCCCGAGTGGCTTGCATGCATATATATATATATATGGACTGAGTGTGGATCGGGCTGCACGCCGCAGCGAATGTTACGATGATATTGCGCTTGGGCTGTAGGAGCCCCTCCGGAGTCTGAACCCCCACAGTGAGCGCGGGTACCCAAATGGATCGGGCTGCGCGCCGCAGCGGTCATGTGCATTGCATTGCATTCATGCATTTTATATCTGTTGGTCTTAATTGTCTTTGTTCGCGGTTGTTTCATCGTTTATGTGCTGAATCGCTGATTATAGCTTTATATTGTAATATTTCGGAATTTCTTACTTTCAGCCATTATATATGTTTATTACTCACTGAGTAGGAAGTACTCACTTTACTCCCTGCACCATGTGTGCAGATTCAGGTGCTCCGGAGACTTAGTGGAGCTGTTTGCTGTTTTTCGTGAAGTTATTTCAGGAGTTGTTGAGGTAGCTGTCTGACGTCCGCAGGACCCGACTCCTCCCCTTTATTTCATTTGTCTTTCCATGTCCTAGACTTCTTTATTACTATGGATATATTACTCTGTTACATCTAGAGGCTCCAGACTCGTGACTCCCGATCTATTGGGGAATATTGGGATATTCGTTATTATTTTCCATACTATTTTATTTAGTTTCGGATTGGAACCTTGATATTTGCTATTTTAATCGCATTATTTGTTAACGGATTGCGTATTTGGGTTGAGAGTATTTAAATTGGTCGGGCTTGCCTGGCATTAGTGTTGGGCGTGATCACGACCGGGATTGGGGTCGTGACATACGCTTTTCTTGATGGGAGTTTGTAAAACAAACTTCATTTGATTTTCGACCATAAGATCCTACAAAAATAGAAAAATTTAATAGTAGTTAGAGAGCAATACTACCCTTGATTGCATAATTTTGACTAATAACTTTTTATTAAGTAATTAATGTTATAAAAGTTTTAATTTCATGAAATTTACCCCGAAAAACTTCTTTCCACTTGAGCTTTGCCCGTCAAAAAATTGTGGATCCTGTTAAAGATATAAAAAAAAGGGAAAAAGGCCATTATTGCCGTTGTAATATTGAAAATAATGCACGTTTGTCCCCCGTTACACTTTATGTTCAATCCCCACCCTACCGTTAATAAAGTTTATGCAATTACCCCTAACCCTAACGCCCGTCGATGTGGCAGCTGAACCCCTCTCTTTTTTCCAAGTCAGCTGCCAACTCAGACTTCCAATAAGTTATAAGCCCCAAACCCAACGGCTATTTAGTCCCCCAAACCTAATTTCACTTCCAGTAATTTGACCCGTACCCAACGTCTTCTTTTCTCCCCCAAAATACACTCCATTGCTAAGAACTTAGGGCTCGACTGAAATCTTCCCAAAATTTCTCTTTTCTTCATTCTCGTCGTAGCTTTGGTTGATAAATGTCGCAAGGTAGCTGTTCATCACAGATTAGGTGTCGATGTGGCATTATAGCCAACCACTTCACTTCGTCTACTCCATATAACCCTGAAAGAAAATTCTACAAATGTCTGAGGCCTAAGGTTACCATACTTTTCATTTTTTTTTTTATAATTTTACTGTAATTTTGAAATCTACAAGTTTAGAGTTTTGTAGTTATTACCTAAATGTTCTTTTTGAATTATGTTTGACAGCCTAGTTCATGTGGGTTTTGGGAATGGGAAGATGAAATCTTCCCGCAAAGTGATTGGACCAATATTAAAGATGTAACATCGTCGATGGAGGAGATTAAGATGCAAAGGGACAAATTGAATGAAGAAGTAATTGACATGAAAGCTATATACCAATATGAAGCGGATAAAATTGTCAAGTTGGAAGATAAACTTGCAAAGATAAGGATGTTGCTCATGATTTATTGGGGGCTGTTTCTGTCACGACCCAATTTCCATACCCGATCGTGATGACGCCTCTCGTGAAGACAAGGCCAGCCAACTAACCCAATCCGTTTCTTTAACAATTATTAAACATAAATGTATAGATAAATATAGCTTAACGACAATAATAACCAGTATGTACAACCCAACACAACCCGACCGGGGTGTCACAAGTCACGAGCATCTAAAGAAACCTGAACACAACTACAGGGCCAATAATAATATATAAGGAAAAATCCTGGAAATCAAAAGACAACATCCGGTGCCGCGAACGCTGGCGGTCACCTTACTCAGCTACAATAGCCATACCTTCAATCAGCTAATAACCCGCTACCGGGTGAACAATACCTGCAACTGCACGCGAGGTGCAGGGAGTAAAGTGAGTACTTCCAACTTAGTGGTAATAAGAGTAAATAATAACTGGGAGGCAAGAAATCACATAAGAGCACTCCATCATGCTATATAGGACAGTACAACCCTTTGAGAAAACAGTAAAAACCGTGAAAAATCCTTTAGAAAATATCTGGCTCAGTTTAGAAACCTCTTTTGAAAATATCTTTTTACAACAGTCAAGCAAATGAATGCGTATTCAGATAATGCAAGTCCGCACATAAGTCAGCCCCTCGGGCACAGCACTCCACTAACAATTAACACCAGGGCGTCTGGTAAACAGTGCAAGAAGTAGCATGAATGCCAATGAAATGAGAGTGCTGAATGTCATGACACGTAGTACAAACAGGAACCGATGCATGAATGCAATGCAATGCACATGACCGCTGCGGCGCGCAGCCCGATCCATTTGGGTACCCGCGCTCACTGTGGGGGTTCAAACTCCGGAGGGGCTCCTACAACCCAAGCGCAATATCATCATAGTATCGCTGCGGCGTGCAACCCGATCCATCCTCAGTCCAGAACATGCAAATGAGCCACTCGGGCAATGTCAAGTAATAGCTTTTAACTCAAAACATCAGAAAAATGCAATTTAAGGTTTTAAACTTTAACAATATGACTGCACATTTCAAAACAGGGTTTAACTCAGGACTAAAATCATTTAATATGCTAAGTGTCATGAAAACAGTGATAATAATCCCTAAAGGATTCAAATAATCGGCACGAAGCCCAAAACATGGCAATCAACCCAAATCACGATAGCATGAAGTAGGTTTCAGTCAATTACGCAGTAAAATCAACAACCGGGACAGACCAAGTCGCAATCCCCAACGGTGCTCTACCCCACGCTCATACCTGGCGTGCAAGTCACCACAATATAGCACTATGATGTGCAAATCCGGGGTTTCAAACCCTCAGGATATCATTTACAAGTATTACTCACCTCGAACCGGTGAAATCTCTAGATCTCGACGCCTTTGCCCCTCAAACCGGCCTCCACGCGCATCGAATCTAACCAAAATCAGAGCGAATACATTACAATATGCCAAGGGAACAATACCCAATCGAAAACAACCAAGAAATAGCAGAAATCTCGAGACTAGCAAAACCCGAGCCCTGGACCCGCTTCTCGAAAAATTACGAAATTCACATCACCGAATTCCTCGTCTCGCCACGAGTCCATACATATAAAGTTCACCAAAATCGGAGTTCGTTTGACCCTCCAAATTCCATTTTTACATCAAAAAAATTCTCAAACCCTAACTTACCCCATTTTTACCCTTTAATTCCTTGGGTTTTCAGTGTTAATTCATGTTTATACACAATAATAACATAATCTAAGCCCAAGAATCCATACCTGATGATAGCCCTCGAAACCCTCTTCAAAAATCGCCCAAAATCTCCTTAGTCCGAAGTCCAAAATGTTGTTCTTTCAAAAATTCGCGAAGATGATTAATTTCACTTAACTGCCAGGCATTTCGCTTCTGCGGATCCAGTACCACTTTTGCGGCTTCCGCTTATGCGGTCAACGTCCGCTTTTGCGGACCTTTCACTTAAGGCAACCTTCCGCTTCTGCGGTCCCCAATCGCATCTGCGGGACCGCTTAAGCGATCCAATGTTCCGCTTCTGCGGAACCTGACCAGGGTTCCAAATTCCGCTCCTGCGAGGTCTAGCTCGCTTCTGCGAGGCCGCCTATGCGGTCCTCCTTCCGCTCCTGCGGAATCTGGCAAGGGCCAAGACTTCCGCTTCTGCGCATCTTCCAATCGCTTCAGCGAGACCGCACCTGCGGTCCCATAACCGCAGGTGCGAAACCAACAGATACCAGCAAGGTTGAACCTGCTATTAACTCCAAAAACCTTCCGTTTAACCACCCGAATTCACCCCGAGGCCCCCGGGACCTCAACCAAAAACACCAACACATCCTAATACCTTATTCAAACTTGTTCCAATGCTCAAAACACTTCAAACAATGCTAAAACCATCAAATCACATCGGATTCAAGCCTAAGTTTCTTAAAAACTTCCGAATTACGCATTCGATCAAAAACCCGACCAAACGATGTCCGAATGACCTGAAATTTTACGCACATATCCAAACTCACATAACGGAGCTGTAGCAACTCTCGGAATTCCATTCCAACCCTCGGATCAAAATCTCACCTATCAACCGGAATTCGCCAAAATACTAACTTCGCTAATTCAAGCCTAATTCTACACCGGACCTCCAAAACCAACTCAGATCACGCTCCCAAGTCACAAATCATCTCCCGAAGCTAACCGGATCATCGGAAATCACATCCGAACCTTCGAACTCATAAGTCAACGTCCGGTTGACTTTTCCAATTTAAGCCTTCCTTAAAGAGACTAAGTGTCTCATTTCCTATCCAAACCAATTCAATTCAACTCTAACTCACTCGTTGCTGATAATGAAACATGAAGAAGCAATAAATGAGGAAAACAGGGCGGTAATACCTGATACGACGGGTCGGGTCGTTACATCCTCCCCAACTTAAGCAAACGCTCGTCCTCGAGCGTACCCAGAGTTGTTCTAAAAGCTAACCAACAGCTGAATAACTTTACCAAGCATATACCCGGGATAATCCCACGTCACCCTATCTTACATAGGTCCGACAATACAACATAGCTGAAATTTCACAGTCCATCTAGACCATAAATCGTAGAATCACATTGCACTTTCCGAAATCATATACAAGATCAGGACCTCACATCTATACTCAGAATAGACCCGAACCAGCTGTAATAACCCATACTTGCAACCTCAGGTGAAATCATATGATATACCACATAATCCAAACACTCGAAACGATAGCCTCTATTTACAGCAGTTGCCCATAATAACCAAATACCGATAGAAAACCTTTTATTAGCTAAAGTCTTATTCCAACACTTCCATATACTGCCAACAACAAATGAAACACGCAATAAACCGTAACCATTCCTCAAATCAACCATTTATGAAGCCACTTCCCTTTGACTAATATCACAACAGATTTCCGGGCCATACCTTGATATTATCTCTCTAACAAACTGCAATCAATTCTGTTCGTATTCATTAA
Source organism: Nicotiana attenuata (assembly GCF_001879085.1). Taxonomy (NCBI): domain Eukaryota; kingdom Viridiplantae; phylum Streptophyta; class Magnoliopsida; order Solanales; family Solanaceae; genus Nicotiana; species Nicotiana attenuata. The sequence goes on along the minus strand of NC_031996.1, from coordinate 31,141,482 downwards.
TGACTCTAACGATCACCTCGAATCCAACACACCACTCTGGTGATATGATACCTCAATACAGGCCTAAGCCACAACTTGCATAATATGCGTACCAACAAGAAACGACCTGAATATACTCAAATCATGAAAATAACTCAAACAAAAGAGTTGTACTTCAAGCTCATCAGTATCATCACAACACAAGGCTGAGACCCCGTCTCACATCATAGAAATAGAACACCTGAATCTACCCCGAAAGGTCATAACTCAACGCAGCCTCGCTACAATGCGATCCTATCCAAACACTATTACACATGGAGCACCTCAAGACACTGTGATCAAAATTCGACAGCCACACACAATTTGATGTCTGAAACCAAGGCAATTTATTGCACCCACGGTGGAATAAACAACATACGACACGCCACCTGATAGGTCATAACCCACACTCCATTTACCGAGCAACATCCGATTACTCTTCCCGCTCGACTTCCACTATGAATCCCCAATAGATCTGCACCACGTGTGCCCATAACCAACAAATCATAACGCCTCACAGCACAGAAAAAGCCACTCATAGATCTCCCCAGATCACTAACAAGTTCAATAACGATCGAATCCACCTGTCCCTCAACAATACAACTCAGGACTAACCAAGCTAACTCAAGCTAAATACGTAGCCACATTGGCCTGCCAACGAACTCAATACCAAGAAGCCTGAAGATGCTCCTTCCACTACTATAACTCCTGCCAGAGCCGTACGATACGGTGCCCGGCACCAAATACATACCGAAATCCGCCATCTCAACCGGCGACATGCCCGGCCACAAAAAAAATGCATCCGAAAAGTCACTCAATACCGGAACTGAATCAATGGTAGAAACCTCTGCACTGACATCCATCACGAATTCCCCATTAAGAAAAGCAACCCTTCTCAGCCGTCCGCTGCATCTTTTGAAATATATACCACTCTGCAAGAACATAATCCAATGCACCTTGCCGCTCAACCCGTGGCATTTCCGGCCTAGCCCATAGCACAATAGTCTAGAATAACCCAACACTGAGACAACCAGCCTACAATCCAATATCATATACAAAATTTGGCATACCAAGCAAAGAAAGATCCACTCGGACCTCTAATTCCCAATAACCGCTAGACGGTGCCGATGCACACGATTTACAACAACTGCATAGCCTGAACACGAGAACTCCTAGTCTCCAACTGCATATAGCACACAAATCACTATATCTGATCCCAAATTGCGCCGTACGAATACATATCACACCTCAAGTACCCAATCATCCCACGAAAGGTATTCTAAAGTTTCCCTGTGCCATCAAACAAACTCAGATATCAACAGTCGATCCCAAATGCCGCAACACTACCGAAGTATTATCAGTTTACATCACATTGCCCTTTTACTGGAACATATACCCCCGTCGAATCACTATGGTTGGCAATACCATTTTCCTTAATCATTTGAAGATCGATTCTTTAATCACCTGCAGCTGCCCATGCTACTTAAGAATTTAATGACTTTCCATTATGAACAGAACCGTAACCTTACACACACAAATCCCAATCCTCCACCACATATCGCATATACCATACCACACTAGTATAACATGAGAACTCCATCTCCCTTCCTAGCCACAAACATCTACGTACTCCACTAGTCAAGAACTCTCCATCAATCCCATCAAGAAGAGAAATCATTACACATTCCATGCTTCGCATGCCCATAGGCAATTTATACGTCTCTAAACCACGGTAAAACTTATCAAGAACTCTCCCCCAATTCCATTGCACAAGCTAAACTGTCAGGACTGAATCCTTCTACCCGAACCAAGCTAAGCAAGCTGTCAAAACTCAAGAGCCTTGCTGCACAACACCGGTAAAATCTCATTACCTCGAACACATACGAAGAATTAATTATATCTTTACCATACCGATTCGGTCTACTATCAAGCTATTCCATCTATCTAATTCCCCTTTTTATTCATCATCCACTTGATATTTCTTCCTCGTTGTAGCATCACAATGCCTCAATCCAGGCTTACCACACGAGACTCGCACATAAGACCACACTGTCTAAGACCCATAGGCCACTGAATACTCTCTCAATTGTCTCCCAGAAATACCACATTCCCGAATACTTTACTCTGAAGAACTTTCTGCGAGTCTAAATTCGCTTCCTTTACTTTCCAGGTACCGAGTCATAGGATCCCATGATCAACATAAAAATACCACAAGTCTTGACATTTTCTATTGAAACACTGTCTTTAGTCACATGCACCACCTTAAAACACCTGAGTACTACATGTAGATTCTTGAACACATTAAAACCATTCTCGAGAGTCATTCTCTCTTATTCATCTGCAAATTACCTAATTTAACGAACAGAACCACTCGTGCTTTATTGACACTCCGATACCGTAAAATGAGACCCTCATCCCAATACAACCAAGCAACTTCCTGCTCTATGAACCGAGCATTCTTTACCAACAACTACTCTAGACATTCCTAAATTCTCATACTCTATGGAACATAATATAACCTTTTTCGAAATTTTTGCTTCACTCATGCCATCCTCGGCTCAATTTCTGCAATTAGAACTGATTTGCCAGCATACCTCGAAACGGAACCAACATAGCACATAACCGTGCGATCAACTAATCAACAGCAACCTCCCCAACTTGGCTCGAAGCCATATATCAAGACACACTTAACAACTCATAACAATTTTACTCTAATGATGCCACAATGTCATAGTGAGATTAAACTCAAATCATCTACAAGTTTGTGAAAACACAGATCATCTAGTACTGTAATCCCCTACAAATTTCGCATTAATCCCCACATCAGCTGAGTCCACCCTCTAAAGCGACCCGAATTTATCAACTTTCAACTCGTACTCTTTAATTACACATGAGATCTTCTAATAATACACATAAGAATCGTACCGCTTAAGAACACTCTGCAGGAGATAATCCACCTGCTCCACCTCAATTTAGTATTTCAGCACACCTTCCACCATCGCATACGTTACACAGTCAATTTAGTCTTCCCGCGTCTGAACTCATACCGCCACATGTAATGCACTTTACTTACCAACTAGGAGACAAGAAAATATTCTTCACGCGCCCTTAATTCGGGCTAAACATCAATCACAATAGGAATCGAACACTTAACAGTTCATCTATTATCCAACAAACCTCTTCGTCACTACCGAGTCATATAGGTACATCTCACAATTCTAAGATACTCTGCACATGGATATCCAACCGCCATTCCGGCTAATAAGGACATTACCGAACATATTAGTTCAAAACACTTGCTCACACAATCAGCACCTCAGTGCTCAAGCCATAGGCAAAGATCCGGCCTCCAGTCCTCCAAACTGGCCCAACATACTCACAAAAGATTACATCTCGCCCCTCGATCGGGAATCACAAACCATCAAGGCACATATAATACTGAGCGCTCACGTGCGCATATAGACGTGTGGAAGGAATTTCAAGAGTTATATCTCAAGCTGAATCAAGTACGCACGATAAGAATTCCAAGAATGGGAAGTTTTCCTAAAGGTTCTGCAGCCTCTCGAGGATAAATACAGACGTCTCCGTACCGATCCGCGAGACTCTACTAAACCTGCTCATGACTTGTGAGACCTAGTAACCTAGGCTCCGATACCAACTTGTCACGACCCAATTTCCAAACCCGGTCGTGATGGCGCCTCTCGTGAAGACAAGGCCAGCAAATAGAAGAACAACGCCTCTTTCAAACCTTTTTTTTTAAAACATAAATGATTAGATAATTACAACTTAGTGACAATAACAAACGATATATATACGACCCTACACAGCTCGACCAGGGTGTCACAAGTCACGAGCATCTAAAGAAACCTGAACACAACTACAGGGCCAATAATAATATATAAGGAAAAATCCTGGAAATCAAAAGACAACATCCGGTGCCGCGAACGCTGGCGGTCACCTTGCTCAGCTACAATAGCCCTACCTTCAATCAGCTAATAACCCGCTACCGGGTGAACAATACCTGCAACTGCACGCGAGGTGCAGGGAGTAAAGTGAGTACTTCCAACTCAGTGGTAATAAGAGTAAATAATAACTGAGAGGCAAGAAATCACGTAAGAGCACTCCATCATGCTATATAGGACAGTACAACTCTCTCAGAAAAACAATGAAACCGTGAAAATCCTATAGAAAATATCTGACTCAGTTTAAAACCTCTTTTGAAAACCTCTTTTTCCAACAATCGAGCAAATGAATGCGTAATCAGATAGTGCAAGTCCGCACATAAGTCAGCCCCCCGGGCACAGCACTCCACAAACAATTAACACCAGGGCGTCTGGTAAGCAGTACAAGAAGTAGCATGGATGCCAATGATATGAGAGTGCTGAATGTCATGACACGTAGTACAAACAGGAACCAATGCATGAATGCAATGCAATGCATATGACCGGTACACTAAGGTACCCACTGCGGCGTGCAGTCCGAGCCAACCATGTATTTAACGTCGACGACGCTCACCGGGGGTGTGTACAGACTCCGGAGGGGCTCCTACAGCCCAAGCGCAATATGAAGCCATCTCGTGGCGTCAATCACATTCCTGGTCAGTCATTGTTACCTGACCGGTCAGTCATGTTACCTGACCAATTTACATCATACAGTGTCGTTGTTACCACTGTTTCAAGTCACATCATACAGTGTCATTGTTACCACTGTTTCAAGTCACTGCTGCGCCGCGCAGCCCGATCCCTGCTCAGTCCAGAAATGCACATAAGCCACTTGGGCAACATTAAAATAATGGTTCTTAGCTCAAAAACGTCAATAAAAATATTGTTTAGGTTTTCAAATCTTGGAGAAATGGCTGAGTTTGCAAAATCATATCAAAACCCTGGACCGAGATCAAATGATATGCAAAGTAATGCAAAAACAGTGATACCAATACCCGAAGGATTCAAATAATCCTTGCTCACAGTGATACCAATACCACTGTTTCAAGTCACTGCTGCGCCGCGCAGCCCGATCCCTGCTCAGTCCAGAAATGCACATAAGCCACTTGGGCAACATTAAAATAATGGTTNAAACAACCAAGAAATAGCAGAAATCTCGAGACTACCAAAACTCGAGCCCCGGGCCCGCTTACTCGAAAAATTCGAAATTCACATCACCGGATTCCTCGTCTTCCCACGAGTCCATACATATAAAGTTCACGAAATCGGAGTTCGTTTTACCCTCCAAATTCCATTTTTACATCAAAATTCTCAAACCCTAACTTACCCCATTTTTACCCTTTAATTCCTTGGGTTTTCAGTGTTAATTCATGTTTATACACAATAATAACATAATCTAAGCCCAAGAATCCATACCTGATGATAGCCCTCGAAACCCTCTTCAAAAATCGCTCAAAATCTCCTTAGTCCGAAGTCCAAAATGTTGTTCTTTCAAAAATTCGCGAAGATGATTAATTTCACTTAACTGCCAGGCATTTCGCTTCTGCGGATCCAGTACCGCTTTTGCGGCTTCCGCTTATGCGGTCAACGTCCGCTTTTGCGGACCTTTCACTTAAGGCAACCTTCCGCTTCTGCGGTCCCCAATCGCATCTGCGGGACCGCTTAAGCGATCCAATGTTCCGCTTCTGCGGAACCTGACCAGGGTTCCAAATTCCGCTCCTGCGAGGTCTAGCTCGCTTCTGCGAGGCCGCCTATGCGGTCCTCCTTCCGCTCCTGTGGAATCTGGAAAGGGCCAAGACTTCCGCTTCTGCGTATCTTCTAATCGCTTCAGCAAGACCGCACCTGCGGTCCCATAACCGCAGGTGCGAAACCAACAGATACCAGCAAGGTTGAACCTGCAATTAACTCCAAAAACCTTCCGTTTAACCACCCGAATTCACCCCGAGGCCCCCGGGACCTCAACCAAAAACACCAACACATCCTAATACCTTATTCAAACTTGTTCCAATGCTCAAAACACTTCAAACAACGCTAAAACCATCAAATCACATCAGATTCAAGCCTAAGTTTCTTAAAAACTTCCGAATTACGCATTCGATCAAAAACCCAACCAAACGATGTCCGAATGACCTGAAATTTTACATCCATATCCAAAATCACCTAACGTAGCTGCAGCAACTCTCAGAATTCCATTCCGACCCTCGGATCAAAATCTCACCTATCAACCGAAATTCGCCAAAATACTAACTTCGCCAATTCAAGCCTAATTCTACACCGGACCTCCAAAACCAATTCAGATCACGCTCCCAAGTCACAAATCATCTCCCGAAGATAACCGGATCATCGGAAATCACATCCGAACCTTCGAACTCATAAGTCAACGTCCGGTTGACTTTTCCAATTTAAGCCTTCCTTAAAGAGACCAAGTGTCTCATTTCCTATCCAAACCAATTCAATTCAACTCTAACTCACTCGTTGCTGATAATGAAACATGAAGAAGCAATAACTGAGGAAAACAGGGCGGTAATACCTGATACGACGGGTCGGGTCGTTACAGTTTCTTGGTTATTTTGCAGCCTCGATGATGAAGTGACTTTTTTACAAATTCAAAGTTGTTGATTTTGAGTTTTATATGTGTAGCTGACTTTTAGGTCAATTAAGCCATGTTGTAGTAGTATTCTATTTTATAGTAGAATTTGTTGCTTTCTAGCCATGTTCTTTGATGATGATGTTGTAGTAGTATTTGTTGGTTAGTTTTTTCCCTTATTGTATACCCTTAAAAAGGAGCTTTTGTTTGGTTTCTTTATAAGATATGATAGTATATTATTTAGTGTACAGAAACTTCAAGGTTCCATTTCCAGTCATGTTCTGTAGATCTATTTTGGCATGTTGAATAACTACATTCCAAGTGCAAAACTGAAAAACAAAAGACACAAAAGATAGCAGCAATCCAGGCTGCAGATTCTAAATGGCATGTTCTAAATTGCTTCCAATCCACTTCATTTGACACAAAAGACAGCAACAAGTGTAAAAATAAAAAACTTACATTCTAGACGTAAAAATTAATAACCAGATAACTGGAAAACTGAAATTGAAAAGGGAACAAAATGGACAATAATTAACTGAACACCAACTGTCGACATTCATAATATTCACCAACTATCGACATTCATAAAGTGAGTTTAATAAGACAACTGGATACCATAGTATAACCCCAAAAAGATGTCAACACCTAGTTATATGATGGCATCCAACTATCACAACTAAAGAACCACAACCAAAATATAAAGTTTACTGACATGGCAGTAATTACAACACATCCAAAAATTTATAAAATGTTCAATACTAGAAGCAAAGTCCCATCACTTTTGCTCCTTACCACTACCCTTTCTTGCTTTCAACTTGTTCAACTGATTTCCAGTGATGGCAGATTTTCCCAGCCATGTTAGGCTTTTGCTGAGAAAGTAAGCTTTGAAGGCTGACTTGCACCGTTTGAATCACCAACAAATCCAATTTGCCTGGTTGCAGTTGGTACACTTTGCTGCCTCAGCTGGAGTCTTGTCCTTGCTTCTGAAATGCTCTTTGGTCTTATAGCTATGTCAGGCTTAGGTTCAAAGTTAGGGATCTCAAAATCTGGATCATTTCTAGTTGGAAGCTGCCTTTGAACTGTAGGGGTTGGCATAAACACAAAGTTGTTGGACTGACTGTTTTGACTTGACTGGGTGCTGATAAATGGAAGTCATCTTCAGTTGGAATATCTGCAGCAGCTGGTGATGTAGGATGTTCAGCATCAGGTTCATCAACCAAAGTTCTTTGTTTTTTTTCTTCTGTTTTCCCTTTGAATTGCCATCCATTGGTTGTTTTCCTTTAGAGTGCTATTATCAAAAAGAACACAATTATATGTTAGAACAAGGCAGAATAAAATAGAAGTTCAAAGTTATTATTCAAGAGATATATTACCTTGGCACATCCCCTAGCATTATGTCCAGGTTCTTCACAGTTATTACATGTCATTACTCTCCATTTTCTGGATTGAGACCATTGCCCTTGCCTATTGGTTGACTCATTTGCCTCTCTTGTTCTTTTTTACTTTTGGTCTGCCAGCCTGCCTTACAAATCCAGGTGGTTCCATATTCTGGGAGGGCTCTATCTTCCAGAACTTTTCTCCTTTCACAGGTTGTAACTTATGAGAATAAGTCTGGAGATATGCCTCTGTGGAAAGGTACCAGTGAATCTCACCTAAAGGATCAACCTTCTTGTACATTAGGGCACAAATTACATGAGGACATTGGATTCCACAAAGGTCCCATGTCCTGCAAGTGAATGTTTTTGCCCCCGGATTGACAATATGACTATAACTACCTTTTGTCACCTCATAACCTTGGTCAGCACTGCCATTCACATGCACTTTTGTGCAATCCTCATGAATTGGTTATACAAATTTAGAGTCTTGGGACTGTATTCACTTCCCCACCCCATCACTTCAGCTTCATTATCATTCAACATATTCATAACCTTGATTCTGATCTCCTCTAACATCTTTATAGTTGGCTTGTGTCTAGCTTGCAATATCCATGCATTGAAGGACTCAGTCAGGTTATTATCCACTGACTGGTTCTTGCATGTAGTATTAAAGAAGGCCTTACTCTAGCAAGTAGGTGGATACTTTAACAGATCTTCAACAACAGCTTTACCATCATCATCCACTTGGCTCATACTCTTCAATTGATCTTGGAAGTCCTCTTCATAGGTACTCCAAGCTGCCCACCATAGATATTCAATGTATTCCCCAGATCCCCATCTCTTGCACCAGTTTGCTTTTATGTGTCTAACACAAAATCTGTGGTGCGCCTCAGGAAGAACTCCTGAGATTGAATCAATCAGCCCCTGCATATAAAGGAAAGAAGAAGTATGAGAATCTATATGTACAGATTGGTAAAATAATAAAATAATGAAGTACAGTGTTCACACCTTTTGCATATCTGATATAAAAGTGATTCCTTCACCCATCTTAAGGTCCAGTGACATTTGTAGATGACATATAAACCAATTTCATGTGACTTTTGTTTCTTTATCCACAATAGCCCAAGCTAATGGATAAAAGTGGTTTGCAGAGTCTTGACCAACTGCCACCAAAGCTGACCCTTAACTTTCCCTTTCAAAAAAGTTCCATCCAACCCTATAAAGGGCCTCAACCCACTTTTAAACCCCATCTTCATTGCATGAAAACATATGTACATCCCTAGTAACCTTCTCTTGCCTTCAGCAAGAGCATCCTTTGATAAGTTAACTACCACATCACTTCTAGGATTACTAAACTTCAATTCATGAACATATGCCACCAACTTATTATATTCATCAGTAAAACCACCTTCCAGATTCTCCAAAATCAATCTTTCTGCCCTCTTACACTTTGACTCACTAACATTTACATTAAATGCAACCTTCAAGCTTGCCCTCATCTCTCTAACCTTAATTTTTGGATTATCTTGTAACCCTCTCTTGAAGTATTCAGCAATGGTCTTGGAAATAACCCTATGATTCTCATATGCAGGTTCACAAGTGTGCTCAGAATGTAAATTCATGAATTAAGCCCACCCCCTGAAGTATTCCTAGATATGTGACATACAAAAGGGTAGCAATCTTCACAAATGTACCTAAGCCTAGCCGGGTCACTTTTAACTTGCTCTAACCCATAACCATTTGCAAGTGCATATATATTTATCACTTTCCTAGCTTTAGCAATATCTTTGAATGTCATTGACCTATCCAACTCTTTATAGTCAGTCAATTTATCATTAATGTCTCTATTCTTTTGTTTAAGAAGTTTCTCTAGCGTATCACAATCATAGTCTGAAGAAATAGCATATTCATTGTCATCACAATCAGTGGCAGCTTCAAGTTCATCATGTTCATCATGCTCATTGTGATGGATTATTTTAGGTACATTAATACTTGGCTCACATTCCTCTACGACAAATATGTTAATAACATTAAACTGGTTGTTCACAAAGTCCAGTAAAGTCCTAATGCCATAATCACCTTCTATTTCATAGTATGTACCAGAAGGACCATTAAATATTAGTTGTTGGACTCCTATATATCCCAAGTTAGAAATATATTCATCCACTAAATCATTATAGGAAAGCAAGTCAGAGTCAAAACCTTTCTTAATGTGCAGAAATTTTCTTGAGTATGCTACTAGTGGTTTCTTGACCCACTCTCCACCATGATGAAAGACCAAATCCAGCAGGACCATTGTTAGTAAACTGCAGAATAAAGTCAATTAAAATTAATAAGCTAATAGATATAAATAAAGGCATAAAGACAATAAAATAAAATCAGTCACAAATTGAATAAGTCAGTCAACATTAATAAACTAATAGATCAGTCATGGATATGGGGACCATACATTAAAGTATTAAAGGGAATAAAGTGTCCCAGCCCCACCCTCCAATAAATAACACAGAAAAGAACAAATGAAAGCCAATATTAAAATTCTGATTCACTTATTTTCTATAAAAAAAACCAAAAGAAGTTGGGACCACAAAATATTAAAATTGAAACCCTAAACCACCAAGATTGTTCAATGCCAGATGAGGCACATGCAAACAAAAAGAGTAAAATTAGGGTTTATTACTGTAAAACCACATGCAATTGAATACAAAAGCAAAACACACACTACCAGCTTGAAATTATCGACAAAGATAGGAGAAATGAAAACACTAACCAACCAAGAACTACTATGTAAATCCTAACTTCAATAAATACCAAATTAAAAAAATTAGAAACCCTATGACAACTACACACCTTTCAACTTCAAATAGTCAAAAAAGAAAAGGGGAACTGAAATCCCTAACCAACAAAGAACAAATCTGAAAGGGATTCCAAACGCCAGTAAAACTTTCTTGGGAAATTTTATGGGATAAAACAAGAAAGAGATAAAACTGTGGGATAGTAGCACAATTTGTTAGAATTTGAACTTACGTTAATTGGTTATAGCCTGAAAGGATAGTGAAATGGCCCAAGTGGTAGATAAATAAAAGGCCTAATATTAAATGTTATGTGTGTGGATAAGTGAGGCCCAATAACTATTGTCCTATGAAGGGTAGTGTCACACCTCCTTTTTACCTACACCACTTGGAAGGGTATAAGGGAGTTTTTTCCAATTAAAGTGACAATTAAAACAGGATTATTTATTAGATTCAGAGTCGCCACTTGGGATGATTTATGGTGTACCAAGTCACCGATTTAGAATCCCGAATCGAGGAAACATTTGACTCTGTTTATGTCTGCGAACACAGAAATCCGGGTAAGGAATTCTGTTAACCCGGGAGAAGGTGTTAGGCATTCCCGAGTTCCATGGTTCTAGCATGGTCGCTTTGATCATACTTGGCTTATTAAATTGTTTAATTACTCATTTTAGAACCTATGTACTTTTGCCTCTTTCATCGCTTTTAATTAAGAAAATTATCTTGAAACGGATTACGTGTACGTATACCCATTTGTTTGGTGCGTCAAAATCGTGTCACGCGAACGTGTCCACAATTAATAACGCTTTATTATTATTAAGAAAGTTTGGCCGAAGTTGCGAGAACGCATACTCCGGTTTTGTTTTTTAGGAATCGTAATCATGTCACGCGAACGTGTCCACAACCACGATAGTATATTAGATGTGCCTAAAGCAAACTACGAATATTTGTCATTTTAATAGCTAGGTTATGAAATTCATACGAGGGCCATAATTATGTCTTACTAATATGGCGCGCCTCCAATCTACTTTTAAAAGCCCAACTAATTAATTAAGGACGGTTTGGAAGGGATCGAAATTACTTTAACTAAAGCTCAAACTTGGCTCAGGAAGCAGAAGAGCTAACATCATATGAGGTCCAATCTTTATTTTGAGGCTTGGGCATGACGTGAGGCTCAATAGCCTAATAACGATACAAAGCTGCCCAAATGATAGGCTTCACAATAGTTTAGATCAGGCCTAAAGAAGGAGGCCCAATTCCCAGGATAAAAATAGCATTGTCAAACTGGGGACTCAAGATCGAGTCCCTTCATAACATTAAACAGCGTGCATTTAGATTCAAAATCTCTAGCTGACCCATGTCAGATTTTAATCAAATAAGCAACAAAGGGTGAAGCTTCTCTAAACCATAGCATCATTCCTAAGTAAAAAATTTGCTTAAGTCCAGTTATTCCAATAACAAATGCACAGTATGCCATTTTCATTTTAAGGCTCATACTAAATTACAAGTAGCTTTAAGCCCCATTCTTCAGAACCAATAACTACACAAAATTGATTGAATGCAAACCAACCAACGAACTACATGAGACATGAAATTGAACTAATATTCTATTTCATTTTTGAATTCTGATTGTCTAAACACGCATCAATTAGCTGAACATTCTGATAATTTAAAACACCCTTTCCAACTTAAACATGCTCAAAAACATACTAAGAGTAAATCAGTGCAACCTTTACTCTTAGGCCCCTTTTTTCCTTCTTTATTCACAATGACTGTATATCAATCACAACTTAAGATCCATTCCACCATCCATTTCACAAACAAAGCACTATTTAACTAGAAAAAAAACGTGTTACAACAGTCTTAATTAATTAGCAGACAGAAAAGTTCAAATGCATCACATTGGTTAAACTCACAGATTCATTATCCTATTCAAATTACCAACACAACCTAGAGCTACTAACATGAATAAACAAGCAAACACATGCAGGAAAACTAAATGACTACAGAACCGAGGGAATTTAATAACATAAGATGGCGGAATCTAGCAGTAATTACAGCAAGAACTAGTGTTTTCCATTTAAATTCCAACTCAGGTTCACAGATCTTTACACAAACTTAATCAGGCTCCAGTTCCATCATAGTTTCAAAGGAATACCTGGAAATGAGAAAAGAAATAGAGCAAGTGAAAAATCAGTGGACATCAGCAGCAAAAATCAGCCCAGATCCAGCCAATAAAGCAATGAAATCAGCTCAGGAAAAATCAATGGAACAGTAGAGGAAATCTAAAACCAACTCCAGACCAAAGCTTAAGCCATTTCTCTAACCAGATGCGCAATTTTGGAAGTTTTTCAGAGATTCTAAATCAAAACCAGTTCAAGCTATTTTCAGCATTTTCTCGGAATTTTCAGAAGGAAATTCATTGATTCTGAAATCCAGTATTTCTTCTTATCTTTTTCGTCCCCCTTGAATTAGAAGGAAGAGATGCCTTTATAGGCAAGGAAGTAGGGCAGCCTAAAGAAAATCAAGTTTGCACTTTGCCCCTTCTGAAATTTTCATTTTAGCCTAGGTGCCCTTAGTTTAATTTTCAGAAGTTCAAATAAGTTCCCCTCCCCGGCTTCCTAGAAGCATCCTAATCAGTTACCCAAAGATTCCCTTACCTAGAGTCCCTAAATTACCCTTCAACACCCCTGTTATTACCCCCTTCCACCTAAACCAGTGCAGGCCAAATTGATTCTCAAACCTGGGCCTAAACGAATGGACCTCCATTGCCCAGGTCTGCCTCACCCCAAACCCAAAAGATCAGAAACCGAATTAGCCATTTGACGATAAGCAGAAAGGAGAAACACTTGAGTGACCTCAAAACCCAAGGTCTAAGCTAACAAGTGGCTTTTCTTTTTAAGTTAAAATACTAAATTGAGATAAAACTGAATTACCAATTTTAACAACAACCTAACTTAAACTAATTATCAAAATATTGTCACAACCTAAAATAAAATCAAGAAAAACAGATAACAACGATTAAGAATTTGAAAAAGGAACTGAGGAAATAAAAAGGAAGTAAATACACAAACAACCAAACAAACTGTCCTAAGGGATTAACTAAGTTCAACATTGATTAGTCGGGGCATGCTCAAATAAGCGGAGAAAGAAGGAAAAGAAGAGACGAGGCAGAAAGACGAACAAAAGGGCGACGAAAGAAAAAAGAAACTTACCGATCAAAGCTCGAACTCAGGACTCGACCCTCCGATTTCATCCCCAAATAACGTCAATCGTTTGTTCTTTGTCAAGAAAAAACGAACAATGTCATTACAAGACAAAATCAACCCAAAAACTCAAGAGAAATGGAACACTGACCCTGCATGCACAGGTTTGGGATTTGGCTTCTAGGACTCGAACTTCAGATTCAAGATTCGAGACTCTCTGGCAAGATTTGAGGGGAATGGAGTGGGGATTTTGAACAAGGGGAATGAGGGGATTCTGGGGTGTCGATTTGGGGTCGTTTGGTAACGGCGCCGTTGGGCTCGAGGTGGGAAAAGAAGGGCGGCAGATTAGGGTTGAGGGTTTGATCTCTAATGAAAGGGGATGAGAGAGATGAGTTTGAGGGGGGTGGTAGAGGTTCGGACATATAAATATTATTGACCCCCCACTTCGCGACCGTTGTATCAAGGAAAGTTAACGGTTGAGATGTACTCAACACAAAACGGGGTCGTTTGGATTGTAAGGGGGACCGGGTAATTGGGAACGGGTTCTGGGCCGGGTTTGAGTCCAATTGGACGGGTACTAGTGGAATTTCCATTGGGCTGGGAGAAAATTAAAGGGATTTGGCCCAAAACAGATTTTCCTCTTTTGTTTTCTTTCTCTTTTCAATTTTCCTAATTTCTTTTTAAATTACAATTAAAAATAAAACTAAATTAATTCCTAATCAAATTATCTTATCAAATTAAACTAATTACTACAAATAATACTTACTACAATTAATTAAAACCAATTTAAAGTTAATAAGTGCAAAAAATAAACTATATTTTTTTTTGTGATTTTCCCTTTTTTATGAAGCAACGTAATTACTAATTAATTCTTAAAAATGCAAAGTTAATTCCTACGTGCAAATGCAACATATTTTGTATCTTTCATTAATTAAATAAAATAAATATGTACAGACAAAATGCAAACAATTAACAGAAAAAATGCTACAAAAATCTACGAAATTGCAAGCCATGGAAAAAATTATTTTGTTTTGAATTTGTGGGAGTAATTCATATAGAGCAAAAATTACGTGCTCACAGGTAGGCACTCTTTATAAATAGAGGTCAACCCCCCCCCTTTCCCTAGCTATTAGAAAACCCTAGTGTATTCTGCCTCTTGAATACGTGTAACGGTAGACGTCCCATCAATCAAGTTCTCCGATCTGTGAGAGCGCGTAGCTAGTGGATCGTGGAAGTTGGTCTCAGGCTTGATCGCCGGTTGCTGTCGCTGTTGAATCCATGGAGTTTGACGGTACGCTTCCTTAAACTCTAACTCTAGATTAATTACATAATTGTGTCTTAATCTCTGCTATGGTTGCAATTTAATTATCTTACAGTTGGTATCAGAGCCACCATAGTTAGGGATTAAGATCAAAATTTAATCTTGAGTTAACAAAAGTATATATCTTGGGTAACAAGTTTGCGTGTTCCGGCCTCTGTTTAGTAAATTGATTGGACACCCAAGCTTGTTATACGCGTTCTTTTCTATATTGCGATCGGTTATACCTTGCGAACATATTTTGCTACTGTGTAAATTTTAGACGACAGTAGTTTGTCACTGTTTCTCGGCAAAACGGTTTCACCAATGTTTAACGGCTGTTTTGTGTCAATGTATAAGGGGATGTAACGATTTTGTAGTTGGTATTTTTAAATAAAAGCACATATGAAAGTTGGTAAAACCTTGATACGTGCTGACAGCGGGGGCATCAGAAAAGGATTTTATAATTGAGGGCTAAGTCTTGTTAAGTTTTGTTGAGATCTGAACTTGATTGGTCCTTTAGTTATGGAATTAACTCCATACAATGTTAGCGTACTTAGCAGAACTTAAAAGCCTACTGTTTTTCTATGGACTTGTGTCCTTCAATAAATTTCTCAATTTCTATTTAGTAGTTGATAAAATACTTTGTGTGTTTTACGAAATACTCTGTCATAATAATAAATTGGAATGTTGATCTTGTTTTGATTGCATAAGTCTTACTGGTTCTTTGTATTTTTAGTTAGAGAATGGAATTAATAGCAACTAGAAGGGTTTACATATATGGGCTTTATTTTCCTTGCATGTATATGATATTGTTTAAATAAGAAATATGATTAATAGATAGCTTCCACCAAAGTGGTCTATTTATTTGGAATCATTGAAATTTTTTAAAACTTTATACATGTGAAATCATTTAACACATGTGTTGAGAATTATGATTAATGAGTAGTTTCCACCAAAATGGTCTATTTATTTGAGTCGTTAAAATATTCTCAATGCACATGTATAAATTATCCTTAATAGAGTGTACGCTAGTGTTGGAGGTGTATCTTTTTGATACTAGTGACACCAAATTAATTTATGAGATAAGATATTATATTTCAACCCAAAGGATGAAGGGATTCTCATGTATATATATAAATTAAATGAATAAGGATAATTTGACGTAAGAGGAGGTTTTGTGTCTCTTACCTAAAGGAAGGACACAATGTATGCCGTGTACTCTTGGATAATAAGGGGGAGGCTTTGTATCTCTTGCCTAAAGGTGATGATGCAATGTATGTCTTGGACTCCTTGATTTTTTAAAAGGGAAGACAGTTGCATCTTCTACCCAAAGGAGGTGTAATTGGATGTCTTTGACTCTTTTGATTTAATATATTCCTGCCTATAATTCTATCTATTTTTTGTGTTGTTTGCTTATACAGTTGTTAATAACATGACTACTCAATTGAATTCCATTGAAACTCTAACTAGTAGCAACTACAAGAAGTGAAAAGAGGATGTTGAAATAATGTTAGGTCTGATGGACCTGGACTTTGCATTGACTGAATAGAAACCTTCTGAACCTGCAACTACTAGCATTGCTGATGATATAAAGGGTGCAATTAAGGATAATGGAAATGCAAAAGATTTCCTGAGTGCCATTGGACAAAAATTCCTAGAATCTAATAAAGCTGAGATACGTAGCCTGATTGATTCCCTGTTTACCATAAATTATGACCTTGTAGGTAGTGTCTGTGATCATATTATGAAATTGGTTAACATTGCCACCAAACTGAACAATTTAGGTGTAACCATTACCGATGATTTTCTTGTTGTAACGACCCGCCCGGTCATTTCATGAGTCACCGCTCCGTTTCCCCCATTTATTCCTCTTTATGCTTTGTTCATCTGTGTTATATGGTATCGGGTTAGTCGGTTCGAATTTGGAATGGTTTTGGAAAGGTCTGAGACACTTAGTCTTTCAAGTTGTCTTTTAGTTGGAAAAGTCAACCAGAAGTTGACTTATGAGAAAACGATCTCGAAATTTGGTTTTTATGATTCGATTAGCTTCGTAAGGTGATTTGGGACTTAGGAGCGTGATCAGAATGTGTTTTGGAGGTCTGGAGTAGATCTAGGCTTGAATTGGCGAAATTGGAATTTTGGCGTTTTCCGGTTGATAGGGGAGAATATTATATAGGGGTCGGAATGGAGTTCCGAAAGTTGCAGTAGGTCTGTTGTGTCATATCTGATGTGTGCGCAAAATTTCAGGTCATTCGGACGAGGTTTGATAGACTTTTTGATCAAAAGCGGAATTCGGAAGTTTTTGGAGTTCTTAGGCTTGAATCCATGGTTGATTTGATGTTTTGAAATTGTTTTGAGTGTTTCGAAGGTTGGAACAAGGTTGTAGGATGTTATGGGACGTGTTGGCATGTTTGGTTGAGGTCCCGAGGGTCTCGGGTGAGTTTCGGGTGGTTGAACGGATCAAATTCATATTTGAGAAGTTGCAGATTTTCCTTCAGGTCTATTAAAGACATTTGTTCATCGCGATCGCGTAGAAGGGTCCATGATCGCGTAGGCTTTGTGGGGCAGAAGTGGAATTTGTTCACTGCGATCGCGAAGGTCAGTATGCGATCGCGATTGGTTTAGAGATTGTTGTTCGCGAAAACGTGGTCAATGTCGTGTTTGCGTAGGAGATAAGGAGCGGGTGTGAGGTGGTGAGGTTGTTCTATGCGATCGCGTGGGTTGGAACGCGATCGCGTAAGTTAGAAGAGGCAGAGCTCCGCGATCGCGTGGGGTTTGTTGCGATCACGTAAGGTTAAATGAGGTCAGTCAGCTTTTGTGCTTCGCGATCGCGAGGCATTTTCCGCGATCGCGATTAAGGAATTTTAAATCGCCGGGTAGAATGTTTAAAAGGCCATTTTCGCGATTTTAGGCCATAGTTCACCATTTTTGAGCCGGTTTTGGAGCTTCTTGGGGGAGATTGAAGAGGGAATTCAAGAGAACTTCGTTGAGGTAAGATTGTTGAACCTAAAACTCGTTTCTATGGTGTTGTTTCACGGATTAGGCTTGTAATTTATGGAAATTAGTGGTTGAAATTGAAGAAAACTAGGGCTTGAAATTGGAGGCCTTTGATTAGGGATTTGACGCGTCGTTTGTGGTCGGATATTTGTATATTTGATATGTACGAACTCGCGAGAGTGTAAGGATTCTATTGATGTGACTTTTAATGGATTTCGAGACGTGGGCCCGGGGGTCGGGTTTGGTCAATTTCGGGATTTTTGGTGTAAATTGGTTATTTTCGAGTGGACTTTGTTCCTTTAGCGTATATTGATGAGTATATTCTGGTTTTGGATAGATTTGGAGCATTCGGAGGCCGATACGAGAGGCAAGGGCATTGCGGGCTAGAATTTGGACCGGATTGAGGTATGTAATGATTGTAAATGTTGTCCTGAGGGTATGAAACCCAGGATTTCACATCGTTGTGCTATTTTGAGGTGATGCACACGCTAGGTGACGAGCGTGGAGTTGTGCACCGTTAGAGATTGTGACTTGGTCCGTCCCGTACGACCATTGAGTCGCGTATTTACTTGGAAACTATTTGATATTGTTATATTTTGGAAAGTATTATTGTGTTTGGGGCTAAATGCCATGTCTGGGCTTGTGCCGATTGCTTGGACCCTTAGGGGATTTTACTACTGATTTCCTCACTATTTTCGGTTTGATATTTACGCTCAGTCATGCTATGTTCTTACTGTTTTCATAACTCGGTTTTATTCACCCCTCTTGATTTCATAAATGATATTTTTAGCCGAGTACTTGTTTTACTGTCAGCCTGAGGGGCTTGAGTGAGGCCGAGGACCTGTGTTGTGAGGATGTTATGGGATCAGGCTGCACGTCGCAGCATGTGGTACTGATTTGTGATATATGAGAGGCCGAGTGCCTGATTTATTATGCCATGAGGTGGCTTGTAATTGTCATGAGGTCGGGGGCCTGTTTGATTATGCCATGGGATGGCTTGTTATAGCGCTTGGGTTGTAGGATCCCCTCTCGGAGTATGTACACCCCCAGTGAGCGCGGATACCCAGTGTGAGATGTGATAGTGCCCGAGGGGCTGTTGTTGTTTCATGTTATTGCTCGAGGGGATAATACGAGTGATTGTGAGATAGCTCGAGGGGCTGGTTCTATTGATATTTTGCCCGAGGGGATGTTTTACGTTTCTATACTTTTACTCACCGTTTTCATACTCGTTTGAAACTATTGAAAAGAATTTTAAAAGGGTTTTACTGAACTGAGATGTTTTTATGAGTTTTACTATTTTACTGCATTGTTCTGGACTTACACTATTTTGCTGTAGCATTATGTTGTGGTTTACGTGTTTTCTTACTGCTCAATTGCCTTTACCTTTATTACTTACTGAGTTGGGTACTCACATTACTCCCTGCACCCTGTGTGCAGATCCAGGAGTCTCGTGTCACGCTAGAGTGCTGATTTGTCTTCCAGCAGGCTTTCGGAGTTGACTAGGTAGCTGCTTGGCGTTTGCAGCCCAGTGCTTCTCCTTCCTATCTTTATTCCGCTTTGTATCAGCTTTGTTTTAGACTATGTTGTCTTTCCATATTTCTAGACGAGTTGTAGATGCTCATGACTGGTGACACCCCGATGTCGGGCTGTGTTTTGTTTCGGCACTGTTCTATTCTACCTTACATTTTGGGATTTTAGCTTATTAATGACTTTTAAATGACTTATTATAACTGTCAGATTGGTTTTGGGGTTTGTGTCGGCTGGCCTAGTTTCACGATAGGCTCCATTACGACCGGGTCCGTTTAGGGTCGTGATACTTGTTCACCAATCTCTAAGGTCCATTCCTGAGATGTTTAACCAACTTAAGACAACCTATAATGCACAAAAGGATAAGTGGAATGTTGATGAGCTTATTACTGTTTGTGTGGTAGAGGAAGGGAGGATCCAAAAAGGAGAAAATTGAGGGTGTAGTGAATTTTGTTAGTTCGTCTAGATCAGCTGATTATCCCTCTTATAAAAGAAAGATGGACCCAAATTTCACAAAAGGAAACATGGTCAGTCTCATCATCCAGGTGGTAATAGTGGTCATACTAATAAGCCTGGTGTTAACCAAGGTCAGTCTCATAATCCTCTTGGTCCTTAAGCTGTAATTAAGAAAGAAATCAAGTGCTGGGATTACAAACAAGTAGGTCATAAGAAAGCTGGCTGTCCTTTGAAAAAGAAATCAGGTAATCTTTTGGCTTTTGTCTGCTTTGAAACTAGTCTTGTTCATGTTCCTTTGAATTCCTGGTGGTTAGATAGTGGTGCAAATGTTCATGTAACCAATGACTTGCAGGATCTAGTAAGCAGACGGAAGCCAAAAGAGGATGAAGCCACTGTTGTTGTGGGCAATGGACTCAAAGCAAAAGTAGAGTTTATAGGGACATCTACTTTACCTTTTAAAAATAATTCTATTATTCATTTAGAAAATACTATTTTTGTACCGTCTATGAGACGAAAATTAGTTTCAGTTTCACTTTGGACAAAGCTATTTTTTCATTTCAACAAAATAATGGTATTATTAAAATTTTCTATGATTCACATGTTGTTGCTAACGCCTTTTTAAGTGATGGTCTATATTGCTTGAATGTGTTGAATGAAATTTTTTCTACAATGCATGTTGAAAATATTGCCCACAAAAGGTCTACTATGAGTAAAACGTCTTACCTGTTATGGCATATGCGTCTTGGTCATATTTCTAAAGAAAGAATTGAACGATTGGTAAGGGAAAATATTTTACCTGTTCTTAATCCAAAGGATTTTGAAACTTAGGTGGATTGTGTTAAAGGAAAATGACCAAGGTTAAGAGAAAGGGTTCTACTAGGAGCTCTGAACTCTTAGAAATTATTCATACTGAAATTTGTGGTCCTTATGTACCTACTTTGGCCAATCATAAGTATTTTATTACTTTTATTGATGACTTTTCAAGATACTGTTATATGTATCTTTTAAAAGTAAAATCTGAAGCACTTGATAAGTTTAAAATTTATAAGACTGAAGTTGAAAAACAGCTTGGGAAGTCCATTAAGATAGTGAGGTCTGACCGTGGTGGTGAGTACTATGGAAAATATGATGCGTCTGGTCAATGTATGGGGCCTTTTGCTTTATTTTTGCAAGAATGTGGAATAGTAACACAATATACCATGACAGGTACTCCTGAGCAGAATGGTGTGGCTGAAAGACGGAATCGTACTCTCATGGAAATGGTGAAAAGTATGATGTCAAGGACTAGGCTACCTGAGTATCTTTGGGGAGAAGCCTTAAAAACAGCTAGCTATATCTTTAATAGAGTTCCTACAAAATCTGTCTTGAAAACTTCCTTTGAACTATGGACAACCCGAAAACCTAGCTCGAATCATTTTCACATTTGGGGATGTCCAGCTGAAGTTCGTATTTATTCACCCACAGAAAAGAAAACTGATCCTAAGACTACCAGTTGTTTCTTTATAGGCTATCCTAATCACTCTAAAGGTTTTAGGGTTTTCTGTCATGGGCGTGGCACTAGAATCATTGAGTCTATTAATGCAAAATTTCTTGAGCATGATGTTTGTGATTATGATTGTTCATGTGGTAAGGAAATTGTATTGAAAGAGAAGGAAGTCATTGTCCCTGTACCAGTTGTACATGAAAATATGGTAAACCAACCTATTCATGAAGGGGAGAATCAAGGGTACAATGACCCCATAGTTCCTGAGCAAATTATGCACAATGAACCACTCTGCAGGTCACAATGAGAAAGAAGGTCTGCCATCTCTGATGATTTTATCATGTATGTGACTGAAAATATTAGTGATACTGGAGAGTTGACTGATCCTTTATCATATGCTCAAGCTATTTCCTCTCCGTATGTTGATAAATGGCATGAGGCAATGAAAGATGAAATGTGCTCCATGGAACACAATAAAGTGTGGGACTTAGTAGAATTGCTTGTAGGTTTTAGGCCTATTGGCTGTAAATGGGTGTGTAAAACCAAAAGAGACTCTAAGGGAAACATAGACCGTTATAAAGGAAGGTTGGTTGCTCAGGGTTACACTCAGAAAGAAGGCATTGATTATAAAGAAACCTTTTCTCCTGTTTCATCTAAGGATGCTTTTAGAGTTGCGATGGCTCTTGTGGCCCATTTTGATCTAGAGTTGCACCAGATGGATGTTAAAACTGCTTTCCTGAATGGGAGTCTTCTTAAAGAAGTTTACATGGTTCAACCTGAAGGGTTTAAAGAAGCTGGTAAAGAACATCTAGTGTGCAAGCTTAGCAAATCCATATATGGACTTAAACAAGCCTCCAGGTAGTGGTACTTGAAATTTGATGAAATTATTACAAAATTTGGATTTGTGAAAAATAAGCTTGATGAATATGTTTATCTTAAAATAGCTAATGGTAGTTTCATTATTATGGCTCTCTATGTTGATGATATTCTGCTTGCCACAAATAATTTGGGCTTGATGAATGAGTCCAAACAATTTTTGTCTAGGTCTTTTGATATGAAAGATCTTGGTGAAGCCTCTTTTGTTCTTGGAATAGAAATTAAAAGAGACAGGTCACATGGTTTATTGGGTTTATCACAGCGTTCCTACATTGAGAGTGTTCTTAAAACTTTCAATATGCAAGACTGTAGACCTGGCGTTGCACTTGTTGTAAAAGGGGATAAACTTAGTAAAGATCAATCTCCGAAAAATGAAGTTGAGATGAGAACCATGAAAGATGTGCCATATGCAAGTGTTGTTAGTTGTTTGACATACATACAGGTTTGTACAAGGCCTGATATTGCATTTTTTCTTAACATGTTGGGAAGATTTTTTTCTAATCCTGGGTGGGCACATTGGGTGGCTGCAAATAAAGTGATCAGATATCTACAACGCACCAAAGACTTCATGCTTGTGTACAAAAAGGTTGATGATCTGGATCTTCTAGTATATTCAGATTCTGATTTTGCAGGTTGTCAAGACACTATAAAATCAACTTCTGGTATATTTTTATATTGGGTGGAGGTGCTATTTCTTGGAAAAGTGAGAAACAGAGCATCACTGCTACATCTACAATGGAAGCTGAGTTTATTGCTTGTTTTGAGACTGCTTCACATGCTGTCTGGATGAAGAATTTTCTTACTAAATTGCAAATTGTGGATTTTATATCTAAGCCGGTGACTATTTTCTGTGACAACAGTGCATCTATGTTCTTCTCTAAGAATAACAAGAGAACAAGAGGCTTTAAGCATGTTAGCCTTAAGTTTCTTAAGATTAGAGACATGGTAAAAGAAGGTGATATATGTATTGAGCATATTAGCACAGAATCTATGTTGGTTGATTCTTTGACTAAAGGTCTTAGGCCTATAGTGTTTAACGAACATGCTAAAATATGGGTATTTTAGAGTCTTTTGATGTGCTTTAGCCAGTGGGAGTTACTTTGTAATTGCTGACAAAGATATTGCTTTTAATAAATTCAATTTTATGCAAGCTTGTGTTATTTTGATATTTGTTATTCTTATTGACTAACATGATAATTTATTTATTCTTATTTCCAATTGGATATTGCATAAACTCATGGTATCTGTGACTTTTGCTGCTTGTTGCCTTGGTTATCCCGGGTAAGGCACAAGGGAAACCTTCTGAGGTGATATGATTTTGTGTCACTTGGAGGCTCCTAATTAGATGATATGGTTATAATATCACTTGGAGTATTATTTCTTTCTAAGAGGTGTGACTCTATTCACCTTGATTACAAAGATAATATGCTTAGCACACATGTTTGATCCATGTTGATGGACATTCTAGCATATATGGTCGTAGATAGAATTCATGCCTTTAAATGGTGTGATGCCTGCTATGATTCATTATTGGAGTTCTCTATTGAGACTGGATGGATTGTTATATGGGTCACTCCATCCATGGCTATGTGAGTAGTGTGGCCACTATAGAGTCTAAAATCTTTTTTTAAAATGTTTTTCTCAAAACTCAAAAGTTTTAAAATCGTTTTCTTGTCCTCAATTAACGTTGGCGTCCAAGTGGGAGAATGTTGGAATTTGGACTTATGTTAATTGATTATAGCCTGAAAGGATAGTGAAGTGGCCCAAGTGGTAGATAAATAAAAGGCCTGATATTAAATGTTGTGTGAGTGGATAAGTGAGGCCCAATAACTATTGGCCTGTGATGGGTAGACACTCTTTATAAATAGAGGCCAACCCCCTTTTCCCTAGCTATTAGAAAACCCTAGCGTATTCTTCCTCTTGAATACGTGATAACGGTAGACGTCCCACCAGTCAAGTTTTTCGGGCTGTGAGAGCGCGTAGCTAGTGGATCATAGAAGTTAGTCTCAGGCTTGATCGCCGGTTGCTGTCGCTACTGAATCCATGGAGTTTAACGGTACGCTTCCTTAAACTCTAACTCTAGATTAATTACATAATTGTGTCTTAATCTCTGCTATAGTTGTGATTTAATTATCTTACACTACCAGCTTGAAATTATCGACAAAGATAGGATAAGTGAAAACCCTAACCAACCAAGAACTACTCTGTAAATCCTAACTTCAATAAATACCAAATTAGAAGCCCTATGACAACTACACACACCTATCAGCTTCAAATAATTGAAAAGGGAAAGGGAACTGAAATTCCTAACCAACAAAGAACAAATCTGAAAGGGATTCGAAACGCCAGTAAAACTTTCTTGGGAATTTTTTTTGGGATAAAACAAGAAAGAGATAAAACTAACAGAAACATCAAGTTTTTGGAGAAAAATTTCTTACCCTTGCTTAAAATCGCCACTGGAAGCAAGGATCCTGACCGGCTTGGTTCTCTCGTTTTCTTTGAAGTACCAGAATGTTCGATTAAATGAGGTGAATAAGGTATTTTAAGACGGGTTAATTCTATTTATTTAGTGGGAAAACGGTTACGGGTTACGGGTCAATTTGATTTGGGAGTGGGATTGGGTCAATCTAATTTGGTCGTCCATTTGGGGCTTATAACTTATTGGAAGTCTGAGTTGGCAGCTGACTTGAAAAAAAGAGAGGGGGTCAGCTGCCACATTGGCGAGGCGTTAGGGTTAGGGGTAATTGCATAAACTTTATTAACGGTAGGATGGAGATTGAACGTAAAGTGTAACGGGGGACGAACGTGCATTAATTCCAATAGTACAGGGGCAATAATGGCCTTTTTCTCATCTTATGAGTGTAGAAGTATTTATACTTAAATTTTATATTAGGAGATTTATGCGTAAAAATATTTACAGTGATAGTGTCTTCGAATAAACCGTGACAATATTCCTTTAGAAAATCATCATCATCACTAATCTTAAAAACATTGTAGACTTCGACCTGTAACCCAATATTCTCTTACTTAACAATAACCTTAAATATGAATCTTTTATAAAGAATATCGTCCAGTTCACTTGGATAAGAACAGTCAACATCCGCAATTGAAGTCTACACCAAATTTCATAGGTTAGAAATATTATAATTGACAACTAAATTAAGTTTACTATTATACCTTAAATAATCTTTCATTCAGTTCTTTTGCGGACTTCTTTATAAGCTGCATAGCATCGTCATTCCAAAGCAATACTGAGATAAAAGCGGTTACATCCATAACACCAACTTGAAGTCTAACTTGCAACTCAATTTTGATTAACCTTGTGCATTTTTTTATATATATAATTTTAAATTACATGTGAGTGACATAACATTCTTCTTCATTGCATTTCTTACAAAAAAAAAATTCAACCTTATCAACCTTTCTAGTACACTTGTTGCATGCCAAGTATGACCATCCCCGGTCAAGTTCCAAATTCACCAATTTGACCGCAATCCAATAGCTGCATCCTATTTGACATAAAGAAAAAATTATTGTAAATGTAAAACAAAAAATATAAGGTAAATATAATTTTAATACTAAATTAAACTCACTTGCTAATAACGTACAATTCCTTTGTCGTTGTAAATGCAAAACAGAAAACATAAGGTAAATATAATTTAATAGTAAATTAAACTCATGCGTGCACTGAACTAAATCCCTAATAGTTTTAAACAGTACAATTCCTTTGTCTAACTCATATGTGATAGAGTAACTTTGCTGAGAACTTGTCTGAGTAATCCGCTCATAGTTTGATTGACGCGCTGCAAGTAATCTGCATGAGTCCAAAATTGTAATTTGGAAATTCTATTTTTATTTTATTTTTGTACATATAGAAAAAGATTATACACTTGACAAACCTGAATTTAAACTCGATAGATTGCGGCAGCATAGGATTTATCCATATCTTTGTCTGATATCAACAACTACGCACTGTGTAATTACCTGTATATTAAATTTACTATAATTATAAATTTCAAATTATAAAATATTTATAAACTAAAATTAAAAAAATACATGTAATCACTGGTAAACCTCGAAATTTTTGAGCTTTCATATGCTGAAAAACAACAATCAAAGGTTCGTCTGTAGATCAATTCAAGTGATGTTGAATTTGATCCACAAGTTCACTCCATAAGGTTGCCAAAATAGTGTTCCTCCTATATGTTTTATGGTAAATGTTAATCAACAACAATATAGGTAGTTCTATTGTAAAGTATTGTTTCTATTTGTGAATGACTCATATTTGAGTTCAATATTATTAAAGACACTTTGGTTGTCTTCTTGCTTGTAAATCTTAATAGCTTCATCGGTCACAACCTGACTAACAATATCTATAAATATAAAAGTTCGTCACATAGTTTTACAAAACCTACTATTAGAATAAAAATAAAAAGAAGAATTACCGAATAATTCTGTCTCATCGACATCATGTTGATTTGATAGTTGGTCAAAAGGACGCAAGTTAAAGATGTTCATATGAAATGAAGGATCTGTTATTTCCTCAACAACTGTATTTTGTGTAAATGTCAGCCTTAGGTTGTGTGTCGTAGTCCTTGACTTCAAATTATTTGGTCCAACAACAAAATAGTTCATACAATATAAGAAAATCTTGTTCCTAAAAAATTAATAACAAACTTCCTGATTGAAGCATGTATACCATCACCATACAAAATCAGATTCCTTATTACTACACAATTATGAAGCCAACATTAAGAGACATAAAGAGGAATACTTGTACTACACATATTTTATATATACGCGTAGTTTCTGTATGTTCATCCGGTGATAGTCTAAGCAAGGCAACCATATCTAATATCAGCCAGAGATTTATATTTTGAACAAAATAGATGTTATTAAATACAAAGATGCAATATAGGTGAATTTTAAATCGATCTATTATGATAATCACTGCCTAAAGTTTCCCTCAACATTTGAAGTCAAAAATCAAAATTATCAAAACTTTAACCACCATATACAAGTTCGAATATTAGTATATATTTAACTACAGTTCTTTCAAATAGTGTTCTTCTTAACTTGGTTAAACTAAAAGCTAACTTAATTGAACTATATAGACCAAATATATTGGACTCTAAATTATGTGGCAATACACCAATCATTGTCATCTAAGTGCCTTTATAAATCGTGTTACATTCTCATCTTCAATTGAATGATAATAGTTGCTACAATTGGTTCCATATCACTTAAAGAACTCTTTATATGGAACTGGAATTAGTGGAGCAACTTCTTAGACAGTTGAGTAATCCGGAACAAAGAATTTTCATGTAGGATGCAAGTAATTTACGAATACGGGGAAAAAAAATACTTCAGAGAAGCGGAAGTTTAAAACTATGAGAAAGTTGAATATGTTACATTCGAATCCTATAAAACCAATTCAATTGGATACGGTATTTCCGGCTTAAATCGATCCGGGATTACCCACGTTCGAACGCTCTAACTTTGAGATTCCAATGCATCGAGTTGCTTGAAATTTGTTTGATATCATGAAGTTGTGTAGTGATCACGCCCAACTATGCCTTACAAAAAGGACAATGCGGACGTTGCAAATATAACCTGAGTATTATGCCCAGAGTCGAATCCTCAGAGAATTAACCTATCAATCATTATCTTTAGACCTACTAAACTCTTTAGAATCAATTTCCCAAACGTTGAGAATCACAGTTGATGGTGTTTTTAATAACTAAGATTAACAGTAACTAATAGCTACAAATTAAAGATGCTAAGCTGTAAACAATAATGAGAAAGTGCTAAGGTAATGATTTCCCATATTGATGGAATTCCTTCTGTTTATGCTTCATACAAATTTACCAACACATCTCTATCAATCATGAATGCTCTTCTTACCGTAAATCTCTCCCGAGTAATCACAGTAATTTACTAGTTGCACTCTCCCGAGATACACTAGCTTGCTTTATTTAACACAATTCACTTTAGATTACACACAAGGCTTCGTTATCCCTAATCTCGCCTTTAAACCCTCGGTTATTGATCCCTCATATACTTTGGGAGTGGTGTTGTTCAACAATTACCTAAATATGCACTCTCTCCCGAGTTATGCACACTAAATAGGCACAGCTAATTGAGGATCATGTCAATTAACTACAATAAATATATAGTTGAACAAATAGAGATTGGAACTAGCAATTTGTATTCACATAAACAAGAAGTTCATTCCCCCAATAGGTTCCATCAAAACCTTAGACAAAGGATTTAGCTACTCATAACTATGGGTAAACTAACTAAAACAATATTCATCATAAAACTTGCAAGAAAAATCAAAGAAAAGAAGAAAGATGTTTTGGGTGATCTCTCACAATTGTTTTCCTTGCTAAAATATTCTCCAATACCATGCTTGCCTCCTTTGGGCGAAGTCTAGTATTTAAAATAGGGTTGTGGGCTAAAAATCCCGTGTTTTGCACTTAAGTCCCTGAACTTTTTCGCCTCTGCCGCGGTCGCGGTCAAACCGCGGCCACACACCTTCTGTGAATCTCAACTTATCCGCGACAGTCTTCTACCGCGATTCTGCCGCGGTCGCGGTGGAACCGCGGCAGTCCTTCTTCAGGCCTGGCTTGAGCTGCTTCGCTTGGTTCATTTGGCAAAATTTTAGGATTGGCCTCTTTTTCTCCATATTTGATCCCAAAAGTACTCGATAGCCTTCTCTTGTCATATATCACCTGCAAAGCATGAAAAGCACTAATCAGAGCATTTTGTTATCACTTTTATCATCAAAACTATACAAGAAGGTGGTTCTTTAGGGCCTAATTATAGTTAAATTCACCTATTATCATGTAGCAAGCAATTGTAATCCGACTGGTATACTTAGTAGATAAAATAGGAAGTTGAAAAGGATTTGAAATATAAAGCGCATAAATTAATTAGTTATGGAGGTATAAATAAGTTGGAAGCCCACGTTTGGGAGCATGATCAATCGTGGGATAAATTCGAATATTTTTCTCTTTTTTGCACTTTCATTTATAAAAACATAATTACAAATTTGAGTGGGTAGTTGTCGATTAAAAAACGGCAAACAAAAAAGTGGGAGATAATATTTTTTTTTTTTTTTTTTTTTACTCCTCTAATTGCAAATTTGAGTGGGTAGTTCTTGATTAAAAGAAGGCCAACTAAATAAGTGGGAGTATTTTTTTTATAACAGCCAAACAAAAAAGGAGGAGGAATTTTGTTTTTAATAGGCAAGTGTAATAATAAATGAATAGAATAACTGCCAAAAACTCAATCGTGAAATAATAAATCTTTTTGATGATAAATTTAATTATATTTTGCTTATCTGTAGTTTGAATCAATTTGAAACTTCAACTTTCTTGGAGAGCGTCATAATTTTTGACATGTGTTGAATTGTGAATATTCTAGCCTATTATAGTTTTGCTTTTTGTTATTCCATAGATAGATAGTGAGTTTCTCGGACTCTTCAAACCAATATTGACCTTTCAATCTCGATATGATAGACATGCCTAAACCTTTCTTCACTTAAATATGAGAATAATCTTTTTTTCATATTAAATTTTTTCTTCCTTTTCCCCCAAAATTTCATTCTCAATGAGCATACGTCACAAAGGTTTATTTCTTCTTCTTCTTCCTTTTTCCTTTTCCCTTTTTAGGGGAATATGTATCAATCTTTGACAAAAAAGAAATTGAAATTACTGTGCTGAGTGTGCCTCCAACTTGCTGGACGTGTCAAAAACTAAAATAGAACTCTGGACTTCACTCAAACCCCTTCAAACGGTGCGTCAATTCCACTCTAACTTCTTTTTTCCTTTTTCCTATTTTCCATCAATTCATATTCACATTCCAATTTCCAATTTCCAATTCCACAGCTTTGAATTCTCGGCCTGCAGTCTTTATATAATACAGTTCGAAATATTGGATTTTGAAGTCTCAGATTTTTCAGTTTAAAATTAATTGCAGATAACAGAAAGTGAGAATTGAAGATGAGGCTATTGAAAGTGGCGACGTGTAATTTGAATCAATGGGCTATGGATTTCGACTGCAATTTGAAACACATTAAGGAATCTATAGCCGAGGCTAAAGCTGCGGGAGCTAAGATCAGGCTAGGACCCGAGCTTGAAATCACTGGATATGGTTGTGAAGATCATTTTTTGGAACTCGATACTGTTGCTCATGCGTAAGCTTCGAATTTCACAATTCGTTTTTAAGTTATATAAACTGACAGTGTTAATATCAGTGTAGTTTGACATGTTATTTACCAGTTATCCTCTATCAATGCTGTTAAATAGGTTACCTTATAAACATTTTATTGTGCTTGTGATGACGTTGGAAGATGATCTGGAAGTAACCTGGTTGTTTATGTCAATGCATAAAACTTAACTCAAACAGGATATAGGAAACATTTGTCTCTAAAATGCAAACTTTTTTAGATGAGTTAGTTTCACACATTTCAACACGGTATTTGGATTACAAGTCAGATATCCTTTGCTTGAGTCTCAGTAAACAGAATACTAAATTTAACCTCAGTGAGGACTTACTCGCACTCACCTACTTTGACTAATTAAGGGGTCTTTTTTTAGCAATTTAGACGGCATAGATGAGGTGAATCACACAATTCAACAACATCTACTCCATACATATAAATCTCATTAAGAGCTCTGTGCATTGGAAAATACAGTAGAATATGGATTAACTTTGCTCTTTTTCTCGATTAGAATTGCGAATTACAAAAAAGATATGGAAATTCTTGCAGTATTGAGATTTCGTACTAATGCTGAAATGACATGACATGACACGACATAACATAAAATTAGCTTAGGCACTATACATGATCAAGTAAGGTTGTTACCATTGGTTTCACATATACTAAGTCTTCCATTTTTATATGCCAGGTTTATCTTCTGTAAAAATGACATGCTTTGGGTGCATAAGAATTTTTTCTAGCAGGTGTCACGACACTTTCACATATAAGTAACATCAAATTAGCAGTTAGATACTGGCTAAATAGACATGCCTTGTTTTGGAGATAGATGAAGGATGTGATATGTAAGATATCTGTCTTCTCTCTCCTTTTCCTCTTCATTGCTTTGCACATGTGAATATTTGGTGTTCTTGTCAATGTAATGAATATTGATAATATGCTAGTGTTTCCTTTGAGATGAAATTCGGTTTATTTTGCCTTCCCAGATAACAAGACCAGCAAGTCAATTATCATTATTGAAGTACATGTTGATGTTTTAAAGAAACACTTGCTGATAAATTGGCATCAGAAAAAGTAGAGAATAGCTGACATTAGATTATCATCTTGAGCTCTTTTCCCCTTTGTAACGTTTTCACAAACTTTCAGGTGGGATTGCTTAAAAGAGCTACTGTTAGGAGATTGGACTGATGGCATATTATGTAGCTTCGGTATGCCTGTTATCAAAGATTCAGAACGTTACAACTGTCAAGTGTTGTGCCTAAACAGAAAAATAATCATGATAAGGCCAAAAATGTGGCTAGCAAATGATGGCAACTACAGAGAACTCCGGTGGTTTACAGCGTGGAAACAAAAAGAGCATCTTGAGGACTTCCATCTCCCAAGTGAAATTTCAGATGCTTTGTCTCAGACAACAGTACCTTTCGGTTATGGCTATGTGCAGTTTCTAGACACGTGTGTAACTGCACCACCAGTCCTTGTTAGATATTTCTTTTGGTTTTCTGCCTCTCTTTCTAGCTTGCTTTTCTGCCTCTCTTTCAAAGATTTTACTCAGCCTTTTTAAAATCTTAGTTGTTTCATCAGCTAGAGTATATAAGTCACCTAGGTAGGAGATAATGCTTCAGCATCCGCAAAATTTCCGCCCCATTTCATGGAGACTACTGATTTTCGTGTCCATCATTCTTTGTGGTTCCGTGGTGGTTGAGAAACTGCTACTTAACCATGTTTAATCTCGGTTAGACACTTATATGCTTTAGTATTAACAATGACATAAATTGAAGGTTTTAAGTAAGTTGCTCGACATTATCTTTCGATTTGTTGTATGAAACTTCTATTTTGGTTAAAAAACATGAAGTTAAAGCACCAAATTCTTGATCGAGATGTGTTCGCCTAAGAAAGAAAAATTAGATAAGAGAAACAAAACTGAAAATTCTCTTCCTAGCCTAATGCCTCTTTGTGGCCACGTATCAAATTATGCACGTGTAGTAATAATAATTTGCAGCTTATTGACTTTACCCACCATTTTATATGGTTTTGAGTTTTGTTTCAATGTTGCCTTCAGAGCTGTAGCAGCTGAAGTTTGTGAAGAACTTTTTACTCCTCTACCTCCTCACGCGGAGCTTGCATTGAATGGTGTTGAAGTGTTCATGAATGCAAGTGGAAGTCATCATCAATTACGAAAGCTTGATCTTCGCCTTCGTGCTTTTATAAGTGCCACACATACTCGAGGGGGAGTTTACATGTACAGTAATCACCAAGGATGTGATGGTGGTCGTCTCTATTATGGTAGCAAGCTTGCTTTCTGTCCTCTCAGTAATCTACCATATTAGTAATCTAATCTGTATTTCTTAGCTCAGGTGATATGAAGATAATAGTAATTATATACTCACTCTGGAAACCTTTTTGTACTAGTTTCATTATGAGTGTGTATTCATTGTTGATTACCCTGGCAGATGGATGTTCTTGTGTTGTTGTAAACGGAGATATGGTAGCACAAGGTTCACAATTTTCCCCGAAGGATGTTGAAATGGTTTTCGCTCAAATAGATCTTGATGCGGTATGCTTGAATCTTGAACTCAATATCTGAAAATGTTGCTATATAATATCTTCATCTTTTTCCTCATTAACGAGTTGATGAGGAGATACCTAAGTCTTTTGTGGGCTACCGCTAGTGCCAACAAGTTGGTTCAGATTATGCTTAAATATTGTTCCGACTCAACTTCAGGATTTGCATGTATGAATTGCTCATCCATGCTTTTTCTTACTGAATCCACATTGTTCATAGCTCAATCCATTTTTTGGTTTCCTTTTGAATTTTGATATGCATGCTAAGCAATAGCCAAAACTTCATATGTAGAGGTTGTTTGATTTCAAGAAATAACATGATGGAGTGGTAGGAATTTTAGCATATTTTGCATTTTGTAGACGCGAGCGAAGTCTCTAATGTTTGTTAGCTGCCCATTTAGTCAAGTGATAACGGTTCTTCTCCTTTTCTACCAGGTTGCGAGCCTTAGATCATCTGTCAGTAGCTTTCAAGAGCAAGCAAGTTGTAAAGCTAAAGTTTCCAAAGTATTTGTGCCATACAAGCTTTGCCAATCTTTTAACCTCCAAATGTCACTTTCAAGTCCACTGAAGGTAAGTTGTTGTGTAAGGTCAATGGTGTCCAAAACCAACCTATGCTTGTAATGACTAGTGCCTTGTACTTTTCCTTGTTTAAGCGACTCTGCTGATTTAAAACTTTATGCGCTAACTCCTTCCCCCTTTTTATAGACAGATTTGTTTTACGCTTAATCACAAAATGCTGTTCTGAAGGTCTTCCACATGGCCTTTTTTCTAATTGTGAAGATATTAGTGGACTGAACTTTATGGTTTCCATTTTAGGAGCCGTTAATTTATGTGTATGACGAGAAATAGGTTATCTCTATATGAGAAATGAGTTATTCCTACTTCATCTCCCTTACTCCTCTTGCCCTGTCTGACAGGACGGAGTGGAGGCACTAAATTTTCTGATCTTTTCCATTTTCCTGTCAATCTTAGATCACTTGATTCAGACAGTTGCCAGGCTTTCGATTTGAAGTCTATACCACAGTGTTTCAAATGCTTGAAAGATATCCACCTTGGCCAAATCAAACTGGGTTCATCCCGTCTACTGGAATATTCTAGTCTTTCTTGTTAAAGTTTCATCTGCAGTTGTTTCTTAAATGTGTCAAAGCTCCTAATATTTCAGCTTTATATCTGCTAAATTTTGTTTGATCTTCTTTAGAATTCTACTAAATCTTAAGCCAATTGTTTTGAATGTAATGTCTGGTGGATTTTCTGTTGCTTAATTAAGTTTGCTTAGTGTACTGCTTTCTGTTTCCAGATTAAATATCACTCTCCGGAGGAGGAAATAGCACTTGGTCCTGCTTGCTGGCTATGGGATTATCTAAGAAGAAGTGGTGCATCTGGTTTTCTGCTTCCACTTTCTGGTGGTGCTGATAGTTCCTCCGTTGCTGCTATAGTTGGTTCAATGTGCCAGCTTGTAGTAAAAGGTTTATCGAAACCTTCTAAACATCATCTTGTTGAGTTCTAGCTATTTTCTTGTATTTGTACCTAGTGTTTGACAATCGTATTGTAGTCATGTACATAGGTTCCGTCTTAGTTTCTGAGTAAAGAAAGAAAAGGCAGTTGTTTTAATTTCCTATAGCAGCCTGAATCTTAGGTAGTTTCCTACATGAATCAACAGCCTCCTCCATGGAAAAATGATATATAATTGTTGGTGCTGTTTGATTACTCAAATCATCTGATCTCTGGTGAATTATTCTTGAGAAAACATGAGTAGTGTGGAGCTCTGCTTTGTTAAAATGTGTGAGTTCTTAAAGAATGGCCATTTACTTATATTATTTTAGGATTTAACTTTTCATGGAGTAGCTGAATTAAAATCTACAGCATGACCAAATTTAGGGGGATCCTTGATTTGTCACTTTTTGGTCAAAGTTTCCGCTACACATCAGCTGTTTTCTATTTATAGTGTTCTAGAGCTGGCAAGCATTATGTACGAGTATGGTCTTATTATTTGTGCATGTTCTGCAATACATTTAATGTGTCTTCACTTATGTTATGCTGACTAATAAATTGCATCATGCTGGTTGGATTGTTTACCTCATTGTTAAAGGTCAAAGTAAATAGCATGGCCAGCATGTCTGAAGATAAGCAGACAATTCCTGAGCTTTATTTTCTATTCACTGAGTTTTCTATAATTTAATCACCAGTAATGTCAATGCAGAAATTGCAAATGGAGACGAACAGGTAAAAGCTGATGCCATTCGAATTGGCCATTACACTGATGGTCAGTTTCCAACAGATAGCAAGGAATTTGCCAAGCGCATTTTCTATACTGTTTTTATGGGATCTGAAAATAGGTAAGAACGTCAGGAAAGTGCCATCATTTTGTCCATTTCAGGTTGTCTCTTCTGATTTATGTGTATTCTCTAGTTAGAATTAAATTCCAAGTAATAATTTACTCCTTTAAAGTTGCTTTGCTAATTGTCAATTGGCAAATGGTTCTTTTTCTTTGCCTGGCGTTGGGCAGCATATTTCTGGTCGACAACTGAGAGCCCTTTTGGTAATCTTAACAAAATGTTGAAAATTTGAACATGCAAAGTGAGAATTTGGTCATCATGAAATGTTGGGTGGACTCACTGTTGTGCTACTGCCTGCTTAACCAAAGCTGATACCCCTCCTCATGAATTCTTGTCAACCCTGCTTAAATTTTGTTCGAAAATGACATTTATTCTCTAATATCAAGGGAATCATTAGCAGTCTGAGAAGTGAATATTTCTGTTCAGTCTAATGACACCTTTGATCTGAACGTTACGGGTTTAAATTTTTGCACGTGTTTTGTTTTATGGTGGATGAGATGAGACTAGAGAGAAAATGATCATCTCCAACCGTAAGCAGATAATCCAATATAAGATTTCAGGCCTTTTCTATTTATTCATAGATGTCACCTTCATTGGAGAATTCCTAAGGGCTTCTTCTCTCTTTTGGAGAATACTAACATGATGTTCTTTTCATAACTCTGTCTTTGAAAAAGATTTATTTGAATTGATTATTGAGTCAAACTAGTAATGTTGATAGTGTATGCGTGTGACAGTTCAGAAGCCACAACAACTCGGGCAAAGGTGTTGGCCGATGAGATAGGATCATGGCATCTTAATGTTAGTATCGATGGAGTGGTCTCTTCGCTAATCTCTCTGTTTCAAACACTTACTGGAAAGCGTCCACGCTACAAGGTTGAATAGTTTAAAGTAAATTTTACCCTTATCTGATTATTTGCTTTTATGTATTCAGTTTATGTGATAACTGAAACCCATACCGTCACGTTGTTTGGCCAACTAAGTTGGTTGGATTAAGATGAGTCATTTCTGAAATAAAGACTAAGTTATTGCTTCATACTGTAATGTTGACCTGATTCTTTATTTGCAGGTAGATGGTGGATCAAACATTGAAAATTTAGGATTGCAAAACATTCAAGCTCGAGTTCGAATGGTCTTGGCATTCATGTTAGCATCTCTGCTGCCATGGGTCCATAATAAACCTGGTTTTTATCTGGTTTTGGGTAGCTCCAATGTGGATGAAGGGTTACGTGGTTACTTAACAAAGGTAGAAGAAACTTTGATGTTTCAAACGTTGTTCTATTAACTGCAGTTATCCTAAAATAGAATCCAGTCAGCCAAGAATTTTTGAGGCATCTACTGCTGTTTGAATTGTTTTTGAGGCTGGTTTAAATCTCCTTTTATATGATTTTCTATGCTTATCGAGCTTGTCAATGAACAAATAATAAATTGGCTTCGTGATTTGCATTGAACTGTATATTAGTGCATATCTCTATTTCCTGACAATCTTGATTGATAACTCTCTATCTCTACCTTGTTGAAAACAAAAGAAGTAATAACTCTCTATCTCTGCAGTATGACTGTAGTTCAGCAGATATAAACCCAATTGGAAGTATCAGCAAGATGGATCTTCGAACATTTCTGAAATGGGCTGCCATTCATCTTGGTTACTCATCTCTGGCAGAGATTGAAGCTGCACCGCCCACTGCTGAGCTGGAGCCTATACGCTCAAATTACAGTCAGGTATCTGATTCAGCGTACTGCCAATTTTCAGTTTAAGATGCTTTTTCTAGTGCCGCCGGCGATCATTGTTTCCTGTTTCTAGTATTTTCTCATCCTTAATTCTGGAAACTTGTCATGTACTTCTGATTGGATGTCGGGGGGGGGGGGGGAGGGTAGGGGGTGGGGGTGGCGGCTTTGGTCTGAGGGGGCTCTTCCCGTCACTTACCAGATTTCTCGGAGTCACCTCTTCACAAATTCATCTTTGACTACTTAGTTTCTTGATAACTTTTGCATTGAAAGTTCATTGACTTCTCCGTTAGCCAAATACATAGTGTAATATGAAGAAGTGATTAAGCACAACTAAAAGTTCTTACTTTACAATCTGTTAAACAGCTGGATGAAGTAGATATGGGTATGACCTATGATGAACTTTCAGTGTATGGAAGGTTGCGTAAGATTTTCCGCTGTGGACCCGTATCAATGTTCAAGGTTTGTCCTCTTCGTTCTGTTAGCCATTGTGGCTTCAGACTTGCTATGAGATCATTTTTCTAATGTGTAAATTCCAGTCCTTGATGAATTACTGAATGATCTTATTGCAGAATCTGTGTTACAAATGGGGTACAAAGTTGACGCCTGCAGAGGTGGCTGACAAAGTGAAATACTTCTTTAAATACTATTCCATCAATAGACACAAGATGACTGTAATGACCCCTTCATATCATGCCGAGGTACTTCACTGCTCTGTTCAATGAATCCTTTACTTGCCTTGAAGTATCTATGTCTGTTATAGGTACTTCTCGGGTTTCTTCTAAAGCACAAAAAAAAAGTAAGAAAAAAGCCTACAAATGCCCATATAGGGAAACTTATACATACTCGTATCAGATACCTATGTTCTCGTATCCATGTAAGTTAAATCTAGATAGTCAGAACCAATAGGAAGGATCAAAACGTTGTAATGTTTTTGTTCTGTGATTTTCATTAGAGAAGCAACATCATCATCTACGTATTGGGCCGATCGACTATATGAATCTTCACTGGTTATATCGCTCCATTTAAGCTCATCTTAGAAGGATATTATACAAAGTAAAGTAAAAACTAAAAGTAGTAGAAGTTCGAAATATTTTTGTAATGGCATATAAATCATCTATGACATCAATGATCCATTAGAGATGCATATAACATTTTCCGTCTTGCAGAGTTATTCCCCCGAGGACAATAGGTTTGATCTGCGCCAGTTCCTGTACAATGTCAGATGGCCTTGTCAATTTCGCAAGATTGACGAACTTGTGAATGAGCTTGATGGTGATAGAGTTGCTATTACAAAATCAACTGATGGGGAAAAGGTCAATGTTACAGCTGATGGTGGGATGGGTGTTGTGGCAGCAGGCTCGGGTGATCCGAGGGCTGGCTTCTAATTCTAAGGTTGGGTTATTGGTATTTGTTCTATGCACAAAGCTTTTTTCATATAACATTTGATCTTTGTGCATATTTCGTGGATTATGAGAACTTGTGATAGAAAACCTTCTAGCAGCTTTTCATTTTGAAGTTTTATA
The DNA here is from genome assembly GCF_001879085.1 of Nicotiana attenuata. NCBI lineage: Eukaryota > Viridiplantae > Streptophyta > Magnoliopsida > Solanales > Solanaceae > Nicotiana > Nicotiana attenuata. Next base: position 31,102,553 of record NC_031996.1, on the reverse strand, counting down.
TTTGCCATGATTGTTTGAGTCTTCTGAAGGTTCTTAATATTCATTAACGGCTTTAGTAATTCATACAATTCAGGCTTTCAAAGTTTTTGTGCTCTCCCTGAGCAAGCTTTAGGAGCTGTGAAAACTGTGTAACTTCATAGATCTCGCAAGAAAGTCAACTAGGACTGCAAGAAATCAGCAATATATAAGGAAATCTAATCCAGCATAGAAACACAAATTAGAATTTAAAGGTAAATACAACAATAAAAGTTGAACTGTTTTAGGGAGCTTAGACTATCATCGAGCATAATGCATTGCTTCTTAGGAGCAAAAATATAGTTGTGAGGGCAGCAATAAGTATGCTCCAATAGGGGGCAAACAGGCCGGTCGATTTGGATATGGGCGGGCCGAAATGGGCAATGTAAAACGGATAAATTATCCGGCCCGGCCCATATTTAATGCGAAAATATGGATGTCCATATTATCCATGGCTTCTTGAATATGATCACTAGGGGTGGCAAACGGTCAGGTCGGGTATGAGTGAGTCGGGTGTAAATCAAAAAACGGATAAATTATCCGACCCGACCCGAATTTGAGACGGATAAAAAATGGGTTATTCGGCGGATAATATGGATATCCATATTACCCATGGCTTCTTGAATATGGTCACTTATGGGAGAATTACTAGTCTCCCAAACTTGAGGAACCCCCAATTTGAGGCTTTACAAATGTAAAAGTTAAACACATTAGTTATCCATTTGGTTAACCATTTTCTAAGTGGATAATATGATTCTTATCCATATTCGATCCGTTTTTAAAAAGTTTATTATCCAACCCATTTTTTAATAGATAATATGGGTGGATAACTGTTTTCTTTTAACCATTTTGCCACCTCTAATGATCGGTTTTGGGAGAATTCCTAGTCTCTTAAATTTGAGGAAACCCCAATTTGAGGCTTTACAAATGTAAACGTTAAATCCATTAGTTATCCATTTTCTACGTGAATAATATGGTTCGTATCCACATTTGACTCGTTTTTAAAAAGTTTATTATCCAATCCATTTTTTAATGAATAATACAGGTGGATAACTATTTTTTTTAATATAACCATTTTGCCGCCATTATGCTCCAATCACCCAACTGATTGATAAAGGTCCAAGAGGCACGTCATACCTTGGATGCTTAGCCCACTTCAAATTTCAGTAAGTAAACATGAAAAAGAATAAATAAGTGGAACAGAACAAATTGTGAAAAGAAAGTATACCCCAATTCAAGGAGACCAACCTTCTGCACTAATTGGTTGAAAACAGAAGACAAATTCATGTAAAAATAAATCATAATGCATGTCCAAATCAGGTGCTATTACACATGCACATAAAATTTGTAGCAAGAAATTATTCAAAAGAATTGTAAACTATATGTGCTCCAATTTGTCATTACCAACGAAAGTTAAATAAACAAAGAAAGATGCTCAGTAAACGTACACGCGTCTGTTTAATTCTCAAAAGAATGATACCCATTAATGAAAAAAATATATTATATACACATAATCTATGTGTGCATGTATTCTTTGCTTAAATTTATTTGACGTCCTACTAACAGAGAGATACTTGTAAATTGTAACGTGCAAGTGTGCAACTTACATATCCAGCTATGTTCTTGAGTTTGTAAACACTATTAAAAAAAAATTTTGATACGTGAAATAACTACAAGTTAGACAAGGATTATCAAGGGCTATTTTTTTTTAAGTGTATATTCAATTTGCAAGAGTTAAATGCCAATCATCCAAGGATATGCAAGGGTTATTGTTTATAAGTGTATCTGTGTATGTACCATAACAACTTAATTAAGAGTTGCGTTTATTTTGATTCGATATCCAATTTGCCCTGTGGTTGAGCTTAAGGCTTAACAATAGTTAATTTGGTACCTACAAAAAAGAGGCTGCCTTGAGCTAGCTCAGACACACTGTTATAATAATAATAATAATAATAATAATTAAAAAAAAAAGGTGTTTGGAAAGAATTAAATCGGAAATAAGTTCAACGCACCTAACATTTAAAATGGATAACCATACACTAAACAAAATGTCAGGAGTTCTATTTAACAGATTTAAACAACATACAAGTAGTTCTCCAAGAAGGGAACATTGTTCCACGAAAATCTTCACCTAAAAAAACTAAGCGAAGAAGGGAAACCTCTTTCCTCGTGCTTTTTAACAATTTGACAAAACTTGCACTAACCCTCACCTCAACCTATTCTATATCCTCATTTCTTGCATCTTGTCAGCACTGTCAATGGAGAATTTTCAGAATAGCTTACAGCTCATCATGGCCATCTTCTTCTTCTTCCGATGAAGCACCACCTGGGGCTCCACCTGATCTTTGATAAACAGCTGTGATAATTGGGTTGCAGACTGCCTCTACCTCTTTAAGCTTCTCTTCGTAATCCTCTTTCTCGGCGCTTTGGTTGTCGTCTAGCCATTCGAGGGCTTCTTTTGTTGCTGTCTCAATCTTCTCCTTCTCATCAGACTCCAGCTTGTCAGCTAGCTTGTCCTTATCGTTGATCTGGTTTTTCATGTTGTACACGTAGGTTTCGAGACTGTTACGGGCATCAATCCTCTCCTTCACCTTCTTGTCTTCCTCAGCAAACTCTTCTGCTTCACGAACCATACGCTCAATCTCTTCTTGGCTTAAGCGGCCCTTGTCGTTTGTAATGGTAATCTTCTCGGATTTACCAGTGCCCTTGTCTTCTGCTTTGACATTCAAAATACCATTGGCATCAACTTCAAATGTCACCTCAATTTGTGGGGTTCCCCTGTTCAAACAATGTCAAAAATCCGATTCAGATCCCAATAGGTTTCCAAAATGTAATGCACAATACCTAGAAGAAGAAGTGTAGCAGACCTTGGAGCCGGGGCAATTCCTGTCAGATCAAACTTTCCAAGCAGCCTACAGTCCTTTGTAAGACTCCTTTCACCTTCAAAAACCTGTCATCAACAGTGAGAATTGAAGCATACTAGAGGACAAATTAAAGAATATTTGTAAAACTGTGAGCTAATTACAATTGCACAAACTTGAAGCAAAGCAATACCTGAATGGAGACGGTGGTCTGCTGGTCTTGGTAAGTGGTGAAGACTTGGGACTTCTTGGTTGGGATGACGGTGTTCCTAGGAATCAATTTGGTCATGACACCACCAACAGTTTCAATACCAAGGGTGAGAGGAGCGACATCCAGGAGAAGAATATCTGCACATAAGAAACATGTGACAATCAATCACTAAAAGCAGCTAACACCCCATGAACAACACCGAAAAGCAAATTATGACAAGAAAACTAATTAGATCATGAACCTTTAGTTTCATCTCCACCCTCTCCGCTAAGGATACCGCCTTGAACAGCAGCACCATAAGCAACTGCCTCATCAGGATTTACACCCTTGTTGGGCTCCTTCCCGTCAAAATATTCCTTCAGGAGCTGTTGCACTTTAGGAATTCTGGTGCTTCCACCAACAAGAACTATCTCATCAATCTGGTTCTTCTCTAGCCCAGCATCTTCCATTGCCTTCTTCACAGGTCCCATTGTCTTTCGGAAGAGATCATTGTTCAACTCCTCAAAGCGAGCACGGGTCAATGGTTCAGAGAAATCAGTACCATCAAATAGTGATTCAATCTCAACCCGGACTTGGTGCTGGCTACTCAAGGCTCTCTTGGCACGCTCAGCTTCTCTCCTTAGCTTTCCAAGAGCTCTGTTATCCTTGCTGATGTCCTTACCGTGCTTCTTCTTAATCAACTTGATGAAGTACTCCATAATCCTTTGATCAAAGTCCTCACCTGCAACAAAAATATGGAGCCTTCAGAACAAAATCTAAGAAGGATTATCTCATAAAATGAAAGTTATCAAGCTTCCTCATCGACTTGAAGTATGCAAATCTATTCCATTTTCCAATACGCAGAGTCCAAACCCAAATTAGACCTCAGCTATCATAACAGATTCCAAAAAATTGACACACTAATGTTCAATCAGTAATAAAATTAATTTCATTCATTAATGTCGAGTTGTGAGCCCATCAAACACTACAATCAGGACATCCTAACAGCACTATGGTTAACAGTGGTGTTCTTGGTAATAAAATTGTAGACCGTGGTATATCTCAAATTTCAATTGTTAGATATCTAAAGATCCTTACCTCCAAGATGGGTGTCACCGTTAGTAGAAAGAACCTCAAACACGCCATTATCAATGGTCAGAATACTGACATCAAATGTCCCGCCACCAAGGTCAAAGACAAGAATGTTCTTCTCACCACCTTTCTTGTCCAGTCCATAGGCGATGGCTGCAGCTGTTGGCTCGTTAATAATTCTAGCAACGTTTAATCCAGCAATAACGCCAGCATCCTTTGTAGCCTGTCTTTGTGCATCATTGAAATATGCTGCAGAGAGAAAAGAGAGTAACACTCGGTCATGACGGGGAAAAAATGAAAACCAAAAATTGAACATTGGGAACTTGATTACGACATACCAGGAACAGTAACCACAGCATCCTTAATTTTCTTCCCAAGGAATGCTTCAGCTGTCTCCTTCATTTTTGTCAAAATCATAGCACTGATTTCCTCAGGACTAAATACCTTAGTTTCTCCATCCTTGATTTTGACTTGTATGTAGGGCTTACTATCCTTGTTTACAATCTTGTATGGGACCAGCTTCATATCCCTCTGTACTTCCTTGTCCTCAAACCTGAAATTATGGTAAAGCATCTCTAAGCATAATAAAGAGACAATCATACGAAAACATGTGAAACTAATTGAAAATTGACCATTACTTTCTTCCAATAAGTCTCTTAACATCAAAGATAGTCCTTTCAGGGTTGACAGCTGCCTGGTTCTTTGCAGCCTCACCAATCAACCTCTCACTATCAGTGAATCCAACCCATGATGGTGTAATACGGTTTCCTTGGTCATTAGCTATAATCTCAACGTGACCATTCTTGTAAACACCGACACAAGAATAGGTTGTCCCAAGGTCAATTCCAATAACTGTTCCAAGTTTGGTAGCCTCCTCTTTTGCAATGGAAAGTGCAGAAAGACATCCTGTTTCAGGGTAAAGTAAGATCACAAATGACACTCGTTAGCCTCGGTAAGTTATATTTGAAACACATTACATAACACAGCAGAAGCAATATATGTATGCATGTGTGTGTGTACTATCCATCGATCAACCAATCAACTACGCCTCGTTCATAAATCAATCACAAATTAGTTTGGTTTAGCTATATATATCATTTGTACCTATTCCACTCAACTCGGGTCCATACATGCTATTCAGTAAAAATAAATAGGGCCATACAACTTTGATAAGCTAACAACATAAACCAACAGCTTTTTAGCATATTTGAAGTTTCATTCAGCTAAATAAAAAGTGTCAAGTATCCATATGGATCTGACAACGACCCTTACAAATGTGCATCCATATCCACAGGCCATATATTCATCCCAAGACAGTAGCATTCCATCAAGTACAAATTTGAAATACCTATAGTAAAAAAGTTGTTTTGCTATGTAAAGTTCAGGGATATGTGCAATTTGAACGTAACAGTGCCCTGTTTCTCTGTTTTCTGGAGTTGAAACATCTAATCTAGAGTAGTAACTCAAATTGGATACATGGAGTATACACACATATAATACATACACGCATCTAATTACATGATGTTACTCTACAATATTTATTACTCAAAAAGAAGAGGTAGTATCAAAAGAAGTTATCTAAATATTTATTCCTTATGATGGTAGCACCTGAGCCAACTTACGAATACCTCAGCTATCTTTTTGGGTAAATTTAATTTGGCTTACGAATACCTAAGCTATTCTACTTGGTACCTGCTAGCCACCTCAACTATTCCTTATGATGGTAGCACCTGAGCCAACTTACGAATACCTCAGCTATCTTTTTTGGGTAAATTTAATTTGGCTTACGAATACCTAAGCTATTCTACTTGGTACCTGCTAGCCACCTCAACTATTCGACCTATTACCTGCTACTTCAGCACAGATACCGGTAACTTTGCTCATGGGAAGAAATCACTTAGTGTCCATATTTATAAGGAGTATAGCACCTAAACCACTAATTTCATTCCAAGTGCAACATTATTCCACTTAATGAAAATTACAAACATCTGAAAATTCTCAATTAAACTTCAAATCTATCAATCTACCACGTCTCAACCCAACATAACACATGAATCCTCGACAATTCTATTCCAATACTTAATCATTTTCTATTAAACTTAATCAACGAAACAAAAAAAAAAAGCCACAAAAATCCTCAAACAGATCCGAAATTGCATAAAAACTATCATCAGATCCAGAATTACACATCAAACATGCAAATCTACAAACACGTACATTATACATAAAAGCTAACAGATCTAGTCTACTACATTTCACCATTACATTAAACATAACAAAACAAGCTTAATTTTTTTTTTAAATAAACAAAAAAATAAAAACAGATCTACAAGCAAATCGAAACGGCGAATTTACCGAATAGGACGATCGCTAGCACGACGAGAGAACTGCCTCGCCTCAAATAGCCAGCCATGGCTTTTAACCGTATCAAAGTACAATACAGTCTGCTATATGCACAATGTGTTCGTTCAATATGTATGTATATTGTGATCTGTTGTAAGTCCTCAGTTGTGAAGGCTAGAAGAAATTACGTGAAAATTTGGTGATGGAGGATTTTATACTGTGAGGAACTGAAGAGAAGAGTGGAGCTTTGGGCTTTCGCTCGATACCCGAAAGTCTCGGTTCAACGAGTGAAATGAAACATGTCATTGTTGATGACGTGGACCAATAGGAAGTGGAGGATGAACTTGATGCGCCAATGACGATTGATTTTGTGTTGGGATGATCCAGGCCATTGAATTTCTTTCTTGGACACGTGGCTCTGTTAGGTTACTTGGCTGAATTGGATTTATTTCATAGTTTCTTATAGGCCTTTCTTTATTTGTTTTTCTTTTGATATTAAAGGGAAAAGGGTCAAAATTACTCTAAACTATGCAAAATGAGACAGCTACCACAATTAATAATTGAGGTTAAGGATACCCTCATCGTTATTAAAACGAGTCAAATTTACCCTTATCTTTAACCGGAGGAAGCTTAGCACTAAGTGCATCTGGTGTTTTACGTGGTAAGGAGGCGCCATCAAAACTTAAAGGTAAGTTTTACATAATGGTTGTAAGACCGATTATATCGTATGAGTCTAAGTGTTGCCCAATCAAGAGTTCTCATATCCAGAAGATGAAGGTAGCAGAGATGAGCATGTTGAGGTGGATATGAGGACACACCAGGTTAGATAGGATTAAGAATAAAGTTATTCGCGACAAGGTATGTGTGGCCCCTGTAGACGACAAGATGCGGGAAGCGAGATTTAAATGGTTTGGACATATGAGGAGGAGAAGCACAAATGCCCGGTGATGAGGTGTGAGAGGTGGGCATTAGAGGGCCTAAGAAGAGGTCGAGTGTAGGCCGAAGAAGTATTTGAGAGAGGTGATTAGGCTGGCGCATCTCTAGCTGATTGAGGACATGACCCTTGATAAGAAACTGTGGAGGCTAAGGATTAGGGTTGTAGGTTAGGTAGTCTAGTGTTTTTCTTGTTCATACCGGTAATATTAGTACGTAATCTCGTATTTTATTGGTATTAGGTTTCTATGACTACATGTGTTTCTATTATTACGGTCATCTTACTATTTTGTTGTTATTTATGCTGCTTATACATGCTTCTCGTTGTCCCTTATTATTTTTCTTTTCATTAATGTGGTATTTTCCTAAGCCGATGGTATATTGGAAACAACCTCTCATCTCCACAAAATAGGGGCAAGGTTTGCGTACACATTTTCCTAGACCCCATTACGTGAGATTATACGGGTAGGTTATTGTTGTTTTTTGAATTTGAACTTCCTGCATAGTTTAGGGGCAAATGTGACTTTTCTCTCTTTATAAAAATAATAAAAAAACTTGCAACAATAAAGAGCTTTCTTAAGTTGAACCCCTCCACCTCCCCCCCCCCCTTCCCCCCCCCCCCCAACCCAAAAGAAAAAGAAAGAAAAAGAAAATATAGGGTGTGTTTGGTATAACGGAAAATATTTTTCGTGAAAAATGATTTTCAAGAAAATGTTTTCTTGGAAAATAAGTAGTAATCTTATTCATTTTTCGGTGTTTGGTACGCAAATTAAGGAAAATAATTTCTCAAGAGTATTCATAATAATTTAGAGGCGAAATACATAAACGGCCCCTTCAAGTTGTCCTCAACGACCAGTTGAACACCTCAAAAATACTAATGACCAAATAGACACTTTTTGCTAAGTTGAAATATGTCTCTTAAATCCCTTATGCTAACATGGCAAAATTTGTGTGTTACACTCAGATTGAAGCGCGTGATACTCTTTAGAATTAACTTTATCCTTCACTTTTTCCTAAACGTAATGTGGACCCCACCTTTTTCTTCTCCAATTTTTTTCCTCCACCATTCTATGCACACCAGACCTTTCTTCTCCAATTATTTTCTATGAAAACTTTACTAAAACTCGTTTTAGTTCGGCAGAGTGTTAGTATTTGATTGCTAAAATAACCAGGCTTATGATAATAATGGAGAATCATTGCAGAGACGACTCATTTTACCTGCCAATCAAATCATCAAACTTAGCCTCTCTTCTTCCTTTCTTTTAACAAAACCATCTCAACCCACCATGAAATCACCATAGAGGCAAGGAAATCATATTTTTCACATCTCATCTGCTTGATTGAGTTTACCAAAAAAGGCAGAGATGTTGCCCCCTTGTTTGTTCTCATTGCAGTAGAAAGAAAACAAGAAAAATGTTCTCCATTGCACAGATTTCTCCATTTTACAAAATGACATACCAAGTCAACCCGAATTTTCACGGATCGTAGCAACACTAACAAGATCCAGTGACCGGTTGACTATACCTCACAAATTGTTCCAATTCCCTTACCGTAGAATCATTTTCTAGCTTTGCTTGGAGAATAATTTTTCGACAATGGAGGTTGCATAATGAGCTTTTCCGACGAGGTCAATTAATGATCCCTTGGTGGGTTCTCTATTTGGCTATTCTCTGTTATTTCATATTAGTTTGAATATTAATTTGTTGGGGGAGGGATTTAGAAAAAGGGGATGGAGGACATGACTGATGTAAAGAAAAAGATGAAAGGGAGGGGGGAGGGGGATGGGGGGGGGGGGGTAGTGCCGGTCTTTACAAAAGTAAAGGAAGAAGGTTTCTATTTCATCTTTAATGTATTTTCTTTTTTTAATTACGTGTCAATTTTTTATTCCAATTTACACGTGTCGTTTTTTAATTGGCTCATTTGACACGTCATTGGCAAGTGTAGCTCACGCATAGAGTCTTCAGCACTCGGGTGTTTATTTGATACACTTAATAAACACTTGAAGTGTCTAAATGGTAAATGGATCATTTGGGGTGTTCAGCTGGTCGTTGAGGACAACTTGAAGGGGTCGTTTATGTATTTCGCCTAATTTAGATACAATAAACATGAAGCCATAAATTTTCGAATCAACAACTTTCCGAACCTACAAATTTCATAAACTTTCGAACTACTAAACTTTCGATACCGTGAATTTTCGAATCCGTAAACTTTATAATTTCTAAACTCGTAAACTTCCAAATACATAAACATCCGAACTCATAACTTTGGAACTTGTAAAATTTCGAACCTATAAACCGAAAGATGAAAAAACTAAAACTGAACATAAATAATAATAATAATAATAAATTCTGAGGGGGGGGGGGGGAGGTGGGGGCTGTGCAAAAAAACAAAAAAAGAGAAATTTAAAATAAAAAAAAAACTTTTTTTGTGCGAGGTGGGGTGGGGGGGGAGGGGCAGCGGGGGATGAGGAGTAGGTGGGTGGTGCAGAAAAATAAAAAAATAGAACTTTGAAATTACAAAAAAAAGTAAAAAAAAAAATTATTTCAGAGGGGGGTAGCAGGGTGGGTGATGACGGAAAAAAAAAATTGAAATTTAAACAAAAAAAGCTTTTTTTGGAGAGAGGGGGTGGGGTGAGTAGGTGTGGGGTGGGGTTGGGTGGCTAGGTATGGAGGACTGAAAGTGTTGGGTGGAGTGGGTTAGTGAGGGTGGGGAAGGTTGAGAAGGAATTTTGGAAAATGTTTTCCTATCTCTTGATAAGGAAAATATTTTCCTTCTATTGAAGGAAAATGAGTTCCTAAGAAAAATATTTTCGAAAATATTTAAGCCAACTAAATATGAAAAAAAAATATTTTCCTTACCAAACACACCCATAGTCTCTCCTCTATTCTCCTTGTCTATTGGAGCCCAACTTGGCCCCCAATAAATTCGTGGTCCAGAATAAACGTTTACTGGTTCAAACTAGGACTCACTCATGATTAATTTTGTTTGCTAAAAGAAGAAACAAACGTGGGAAAAATAATTGTGATTGCAAAATCTTGAATGTTTAAATTAGAAGTTTGTGGTTAGTGGTGGATCAAATTTCATTAAAGTATTAATCACACGATATTGAAGTTAAAGTTAATAGTTTCAACTATGTACAACTTAATTTTTAATAAATACTATAAAAATTTTAATCTCACTAAACTCCAAAGTCGCCCATAAACAAAATTATTGTCATATATGAAGTTTAACCATCATTACCCTCTTCTTCTATCTCACATTTTTTGAAATTATAATCCTAATTTTATATGGGATAAATAATAAATACCGAATTTAATAATTTATTGTTGTTTTGACTAGTACTAATAATCAAATAGCGGATAAATATAATCCCATATTATTAGGGTACGAATACGATCCCAATCATTTGTCTCATAATAGTGGAAAATAAGTTTTTTAGCCTTTTTATTATATGTTACGCAAAAACTGTATTTCGACCCAGCCCTAAAAGATATTTTTTTGATTAGTTTTGAACTTTTGAAAAAACCAAAAATTCTGATTTACATTTAACAAAAACTGCTTTCCAAATTTCTGCTTTAACAAAAAATTTCTGATTCAAAAAATAAATAAACAAATACTCCTACATAATAAAATATTAAAAGAAAAGAAAAAAAGTTCATCTAAATAGTGATGAAAACTAGCTCACAGTTAGTAGCTCCAGTACAACAGCGGTTAAAGTTTTACCTAAAAATAATACACTTTTAAAAAAAATCCATTTCCAATCCCTAAAAAGCTTTCAGCTTTCAACAATGGCGATCACTTCGCCATCGGCTCCGACTTTCTCGGCGTCTCTCTGCTGCACTCGCACCGACTCAGCCGCCGTTCCAGCTCGTTCACTCAAATCCTCGCCGATCCAAACTCGGTTCCAGAATCGCCGATTCACGTTATCCTGTCGGCTCGATTCATCTTCCTCCGGACCTTCAAATGGCTTCGACGGCGATCTTCAGTACGAGCTTCAGCATGGCAGCGTGTCGACTCACTATCGCCGGCGAGGTTCACCGGTGTTCGTCACGCTTCCGGTTGATGCCGTCAGCTTACCGGCAGGGATTATGAAGAGGAAGAAGGCGATGGCGCAATCGTTTCGTGCTTTGGCGGCGGCAGGAGTTGAAGGAGTTGTGATGGAGGTGTGGTGGGGGCTGGTGGAGAGGGAATTGCCCAGGGTTTATAATTGGCAAGGGTATTTGGAGATTGTGGTTTTGGCTAGACGATGTGGTTTGAAAGTTCGAGCTGTAATGGCTTTTCATCAGTGCGGTACTGGGCCTGATGATCCCTTCTGGTTGGTACACTTTCAAAAGTTCAATCTATTACACACATAAATGACATTTGTTTTGCTTCCTCGTCCAGACACGTTTAGCTTTGTTTTGTTTTGAAAAGGAAACATATTTCTCAAAACACAGTATATTATCTTAAAGAATAGAATGTCTATCAACAATAAGTAGGCCTCAATCCAAACAAGGTGAGGCTGGCTATATGAATCCTCACCGACCATATTTAAGCTCAACTCACGTCTAAGAATAGAATGTCTATCTTTAAAAAAAGATGGAATGTCTATCTACTACAAGTGTTTCATATTATGGACAGCTGCATTAATTTAGGTCTTGCTGCATTTTTCATTCATTGGTTGAATCTTTTGAACAATATTTGCCTGTAGTGTGGTCAAAATGTACGCTTAAATGTGTCTCTTTTGTTGTTCTAGTAAGTTTGCAATTTGAATTGTGTAGATTTTTTGTGTTCTAGCAAAGCATTAGGGCTTAGTCGAGGGTGTTTAAATAGGTAAATGAAGTTTATGGATTGTGTGATTCAGAATTTTGGAAACAGTACTTAGGTGTTTGTTATATTCACCTTATACAGCTCAGACACCTTTACTTAGTTTTAGGGATGGCATTTTGGAATGTAGTAAGAGAAGCTGCTTGGACTGTCGTGGAGTTAGATTCAACTGAATGATTGTCCTTTATATGGAACAAGTTAGCATTTTTATTTTGTGGGATACAGATTCAGAATGCTTAGTGCTATGAGAGGAAAGCTCAAGATTCTAAAGATATTAGCAAAAGGAATATTGATCTGTTCAGCTGCATTTAAGGAAATGCTGGCCATTTGTTCTTTTATTAGGTTTTGGGTATTGCTTTCCCATTTTGTTATCAGTCTATAGGTAAAAATAAAGATCGCCCTAGTCTGAAGAATGAACTCATATATCTACCCATGAGACGTTCTTTTTTCCTGGTAAAGATATCTACCCACTCTATATTGTTTTTTCTTTTGCTTGAAGCCTAAGAGAGGACTAATTGTTGCCTGGAATAAAGCTTTATACTGATTAATGTATTTATGCTAAAAGTTGCAATGACTAGGTTAATGTTGTCATCATTGTGGTAGTTCTTTGTGTTGTTATTTACTTGTTCCTATTCTTCCTCTCGAGTCGAGGGTCTTTCGGAAACAACTCTAGTGTAGGGGCAAGGTATGCGTACACATTACCCTCCCCAGACCCCACTTGTGGTATCCCTCTCCACTTGTGGGATCCCACTGAGTTGTTGTTGTTATTGTGGTAGTTCTTCGTGGGCACCAGTAAAGAAGTGAGTTTGATGGTTATTTTGCTAGCAATGGCTAGCATTGTTTTCAGCTGGTTCTAGTCTGACTATGTTTGTTGGTAACTAAGAGAATATGGAAAGAAGTGTTTGGTTATGCAGAAGAGCATTTATCTTCTGATGGCCTTTTTCTGCAGCTGGTGAGTCAGTGGAGCATCTGTATCCAACAATAGATTCCGCATTACAGAATGCTCTCTCCTCTGTTTGTAAACCTTGATTAGAAGTTGGAACTATAGTTGTTTAGCTTTTATGGTTTTAGCGTAGTTGCAGGTGGCAAACTATATTTTATCCTAATCTAAATTAAGAAGTTCCCCCTGGGGTAACACTTTAGATTAGAGAGTTGATTTGTAATTTATGGGGGACTTGTTCTAGATCTTATTGCCAAGGATTGGGAGAAAGTTTATATTAAGTTCTCATTGGGGAACTTTTTTAGATTAGGGTTGACTATTTTTATATATATATGTATGGCTGACCCCAACTTGTTTGGTATTGAGGCGTAGTTGTTTTCACGGGTCTAGTTACTAAACTTGGCCTGAATTATAAGACGAGTGTCAGCCTAATTTTAGCTATAAATTGAAAAAAGAGCACGTGTGATGTGACACCGAGCTGGCTTTAAATTATCTTCTCCAATTTGTGTGGAGAGCGAATTTCGGAGTTAAGGAGTCCAAAAGTAGGTCATGGATGTGATGGCAGCAATGAGAAGCTTATGGTGTCCATATAAACATCACAGGTGTCATTTCTATGTGGTGATACTACTACAAAGAAACAAGATTGTTCCTGTAAGATTGCCCTTCCAAATACACTAAGATAACGGAAATGAAAACAAAACTTGCTATATTCACTAGAGCAGGGTGAAAAGAAATAATTGCAAAAAGATTATCAGTTGGAACAGAGAAAAAAGCTCAACAGTTACCCAAGACATGCCTCACTAGACTATTGTAGAATAGGGTGAAGCCCCAGGCATACAAATGGAAATATAACTGTAAGTTTTAGAAAGCTGGTGTTATAGGCTTGTTTTGCCCGATATCTTCAATTCTGGAACGGGTGTGATGCATTACTTGGATACAACTGTTACTGACAGATTTCATTATATTGGAAGAGATAAAAACTGTTGTAGTCAGAGTTTGTGCCTCATCTGTTTTATGTACTTTTGCCAGCTTAAGTGTTGTGCTAGCTTGCTCTCCTTTCCTCTGCAGTTCCCTTGGAAATGATTTCTGCTAGTGATTAATTCACAATCTGAAATTTTCTCCTTTTTGCTGCTGCCAGGATTCCCCTTCCTCAGTGGGTTTGTGAAGAAATGGATAAAGATCCAGATTTAGCATATTCAGACAGGTTCGGGCGACGAAATATGGAATATATATCCCTAGGGTGTGATGTTCTTCCCGTTTTGCACGGACGATCTCCAATCCAAGCATATGCTGAATTTATGAGGAGCTTCCGTGACACCTTCAGACCATTTCTTGGTGGTGTCATAACTGTATGATGCTCACTTAATGCTTCACCTACTAATTTTTAATGGTATTATACCTATGCAATTTGACTTTATGTTGCAGGGGATCCAAGTTGGAATGGGTCCTGCTGGTGAGTTAAGATATCCTTCATGCCCTTTACAGAAGCTGAGCTGGACATGGCGCTCACGTGAACTTGGTGAATTCCAATGCTATGACAAGGTGTGAAAAGACTGACATTATGTATACAGTGATTTTTTCCTGTCATTCCTATCCAACAAAATTTGTGATTGTCTTCTTTTAAACTGGCAGTATATGCTTGCATCTTTAAATGCTTGTGCTGGGGAGATGGGGATGCGTGAGTGGGCCAATGGCGGCCCTATTGGTGCCAGCAATTTAATGCAGGATCCTGAAAGCACAGAGTTCTTCAAAAGTGATGGTTCTTGGAACACACCATATGGGGAGTTCTTCCTTGCATGGTATTCAGGGATGTTGCTGCTTCATGGTGAGAGGATTTGCAGGGAAGCAGAGACCACATTTCGTGGTCTTGAAGTTAATTTGTCAGGCAAAGTGGCTGGGATTCACTGGCATTATGGTACGCGGTCTCACCCTTCAGAGTTAACGGCTGGATACTACAATACATCAATTCGAGATGGGTTCTTGCCAATTGCTCGCATATTTGGTAGGTATGGTTTTACCATGTGCTGTACATGTTTTGAAATGCGGGATGCAGAAGAGCAGCAGATGAATCCTGTTAGTAGTCCCGAAGGTTTTGTAAAACAACTTTTGCTTGCCGCTAGGATATGTGACATTCCCCTGCAAGGTGAAAACACTGCAAGTAGCTTGGATGACGAATCGTATCAACAGGTGTTAAGGATGTCTAAGTTCTACTCGGATGGTCCAGGAACACCTACCTTTTCATTCAATTTTGTCAGGATGGACAGGAACTTGTTTGAATATCGGAATTGGGTTAGCTTTACTCGTTTTGTGAGACAAATGGCAGATGTCAAAATTTTTCGAGCCAAACTAGGATTTGGGGAAGGTGATATGCCACTTTCATCTTTATCAGCATCCGCCACTGCTGGAGCAGTTCTTGCATGCTAGGAAGAAACTTCAACATTAAGGCATTGCTGATACTAATTGCACATTCTCACCCTCCACAACTCAAGGGTGTGTATATGTGTAGCATCTTATGATCTATGATTGTGAATTGCGTAGCAAAAGCTTGGTCTTTTGCGCGTAATTTTTTCTCTCCTTCTACTGTAATGGTTCGCTATCAAGTTGAAAAGGAGTATTTCCTTGTATCATAACGGTGCCTTCCTATTATTTTTAGAATGGATGGCCCTCTATTTCAGCGCAAAAGATATATCTGTCAGGCAAGTTCAGTTAGAACAATTAACTCCTTTTAGTATTCTGATATGGTTGGAATTGCTGGGACGTGTGACAAGGATAGTATATGACCAATATAATTTAAGTGAAATGAAACACAAATTAAACAAATACAAGAAGGATATGTTATGTACTGACATGTTAAGTTGACGGTGCCTTCCAAATGTTTTGAGATGGATTGCCTCTATTTCAGCTCAAAGGTCTCTGTTTGGCAAGAAAATTCAGTTCAGTTAAAACTATGGGTGTTTAACGGGTGGGTCGGGCCGGTCCGAGTTGGGAAAAATGGTGACCGGTCGGTTTCCAATCCGGACCGGTTATGGGTTAATCAAAACCGGGCTTAATGAGTCCGGATCCATCCGGGTAAAAAATGAACCAGAAGGGTTACAGGTCCAAGGGGCCGGGCCGTGTTAGTGTTATTTTTTTTTGGGGAAAAGACAGGAGTACCTATAAAAGTGAAACTATTTACCCTGCTCTACCCATAAAAGAATTCTACACATTAAATAATTACAATCTCCTACCCATTTAATAAACAAACGGGTATCAAAATAACTACCCCACGCTTAATGCCCTACCTATAAAAACCCAAAAGGTGCTCAAAATTTCAGAAAATAAACGCACAAAATTGAGATTTCAAAATTTCAGAAAATAAGCGCACAAAATTGAGATTTCCACCGATATCCCCTAATTTGAAGATCGCTAAGTGTGAAAAAATAGATCGAAGATGTTGATTCGCATCTTGTTTTCGGATTTTGATTTCGCTGGCAAAGCAGAATGTCAAAAACTATAAGTATTACAGAAGTTTAGCGCTCAAACTTCTGAATTTTTAGCTGAAAATTTTATTCCTGGTTTGGAGATCTGGAGATCTAGATGTTTGATTTCGAAAAATCTTTTGTTGAAATTCAATATTTGACATTAACACTGTTGAAATTTGCATTGTTGAGATTCAATTTTGCACATAAAAGTGATTGTAACTTCAGAATCATGGAAAATATACCAATTCTGCTGCAGCATAGTGGAGAATGAGATGATAACTATAATTTTATTAATTTTCATATTGATGCAATTCTAATAAAGACCTATTGGAAATTTGAACAACTTCTCAGAGAAATTGCAAAGCAACTGCAAAAGGACAGTAACACAATAGTTATTCAATATGCTATTGCTCAAGGATATCCACCAATTACAATTTGCAGCTATATGAGTGTTAGTGTTTACATGGAATTGAAAAAATCAAGTGCAGGGATGACAACACTTCCCCTTGTGTGTCGTTTGCTAAAAATACTTGTCACGCCCCAACCTCGGGAGGCGCGACCGGCCCTCAATCGAGTGACCCCAACTGAGCAAGCCTTACCAAACACTACCTACCCAACACCATATGAGTAAGGGAACCATGCTTTCATTTATTCAACAAGGGAAGATAGTATATTCGACCTTTTTAGTTCATTTTAGATCACAACATTAAACTGTAGATAAGTTAGTTTCCAAAGTTCCCATAAAGTTACAATTCATAGGCAACATAAGTTTAGAATTACAACATAGCTCGCACACCCATCCGACACCCACATTTGACCCACATATATGTCTACGGAGCCTCTAAGGATACAAAAGATAAATGTGACAACACCGGCAACAAGGCCCCGACTATACCTCAAAAGTGAAAGTCCAAAAAGGCAAGAGGTGTGCAATATAGCCCCTTGAAGGAGAAAGGGGCTCACCAAGATCTTTGAGAAGGAGAATGCTCCACTACACACGATCGGCACTATCCGCTATGGAGCCACCTACATTCATTTAAAAAAATGTAGCGCCCCCGGCAAAAGGGACGTTAGTACCATGGAATAGTACTAGTATGTATAACTAAACACCATTTTACTAGAAAGAACTACCAAGCAATGACAAGTAAATCACATAGGTGAATCAAATATGCAAATCATAGAATCATTTACATAATTCCCATAACTTAGATTGGGGCATTTCTTTCATACGTTCATCACTGTTCTCGATACCACCGCTATCTTGAGCGGAGTCCGGTCACGACCCGACCGGCTAGGTTGCCTCATTGGAGGCATATATCTCAATCACTATTTCATTTCCCTTATCCGGAATTCAATATCAACACATCACCACCATGTGTGCAGCATGATGTCCGATCACGGCCCGATCGGCTAGGCCGCCTTGCCTAGGCGTGGTTTCTTTCTCATTAATCATCTCACTTGAATCAATTATCTTTCATGTATCAATTCAATTCATGGGCACTTTGGGCCACACTTATCACATCATTTTCCTTTTTAATATTCACCTTGCAAGTTATGATCATAGGCACATACGAAAGTAATTCAAGTTGCAAGCACATGTAAGTGTTCACATAGTTAGCAGAAAAAATTCTCAGTTTTGATCTTTGGCTTATAGCCCACGCATTCCAACACATGATTGTATACTTCATATTTCATTAAATATCAAGAATAGTACATTACTCACGTTTGGGGCACATCTTTCATGTATATGGGTATATAAATTGCAATCAATCAATGTGAAACAATAGTCAGTACACCAACCAATTCAAATCTTACCACACCTTCGTAAACGCCAACGGAGCTTAATTTCTAATAAAAGGGGGTTTTAGCCATACATACCTCAATATAGCTTTCCTTACTCTTTACAAATTCCGGAATTCTTATCGCTTCGATCTCTTGGGATGAAAAGTTCAGTTGCCCTTGCTTGATTATCTTCAAGGATTCAACAAGGTTTCATGGAGTAATTTGATGGGGAGGACTTTTCCTCTCTAAGACTCCTCTCTCTCACTCTAGAAATGCTCCGAACAATGCTTAAAATGAGCTATAATACCGAATATAACGATAGGGGGGTCGGGTTAAAAATTAGAAAATTGGAGCCCCGAGTCGGATCTGCGATCGCATTTGCGATCGCGTAATGGAAATGCGGGCCGCAGATTGGACCGCAAAAAGGTTCCCGAAATCTGAACACTCTGTTTGGGTATGCGACGGAAATGTGGTCCGCATACCCGTTCTGCGGTCGCATTATGCACCGCAGAACTGACCTTCACAAGATCCCAAGGAAATTATGCGATGACTATGCGGTCCACATATTGGTTATGCGATCGCATAATGGACCGCATCTTTAACCTCAAATTAGCTAACACACTGACTCACTCTGCGGCAGAAATGCAGTCCGCATACCTGGTATGCGACCGCATTCTAAACCGCACATTTGCACTTTTCTGGAAAACTTTTATTCTTAATTTTTAAATGCATAGATCAGCTCAAAGGGTCCGAGCCGCGGACCTGGCCCTAACTTGGCACTACGAGGTTTGGGTTTAGAGTGGAAACTTTTCACGGGGCCTCACAATACTATAGCTGCAAGCACCTCCAGTTTCGATGTTGCTCCAATTTCATCAGAAATTGCACTATATGATTAGTACGTTTGATGTGCAAGAAGGAGATGACACCAGTTTAGAACTTGATGATGCAAACATCATAACTGATCAATTTCATCAAAAAGTTGAAAAAGGACAAATTTACAAAGACAAGAACCTGCTAGCTCTCGTTATGAAACAGTATGCCGTTAGAGAAAAATGTCAATATCGGGTTAATAAATCATGCCCAAGAAGTTCGTCTGCATGTTTTCAAGTAAAAAAACTATGTGATACCTATATAGTATATAAGTATGCTAAATCAGTATACTATGCAAGTATGGAATTGTATTGGTTTGTCTGTGTTTTTTATCAGTGATACTGGTATAGTATATAAGTATGCTATATCAGTATACTATGCGAGTATATAACTGTACTGCTTTGTCTTTGTTATTATCAGTAAAACATAATACCAATATAGTATATATGTATGCTAAATCAGTATACTATGTGAGTATAGAATTGTGCTGCTTTGTCTATGTTTTTTATCAGCAAAATATGATACTGATATAGTATATAGGTATGCTATATGAGTATACTATGTGAGTATATAATTGTACGGATTTTTATGTGTGTTTTTTATCAATAAAACATGATACATAACTGTATTTGTATTATAAACAGGTATACCCTTGAATGCGTGGATGAAATATGCACTTGGAGACTTAAAACATCAAGCCTGCAGGATCAAATCTTTTCAAAGTGACGGATTTCAATTCTGTCCACAGTTGTTTAACTGATAAGAGATTTTGTTCACAAAAGCAAGCTATCTCAGCTTTTGTTGCAGCTGTGGTACAAGATAAACTTGTTGACCCGAAAACCATATATACACCAACAGATATCCAGAGAGACATCCAAAAAGCATATGGTATGGACTTAAGCTACATGCAAGCATGGAGATCAAAAGAAAAAGCAATGCAATTGTTGAGAGGAACACCAAGTGAGTCATACAAGAAAATACCAACATATCTTTATATGTTAGAGTACGCTAACCCAGGATCAGTGACACGACTACACACTAAAGGAGATGGGAGCTTCTTGTATGCATTTATAGCTATATATGCATCGATTAGAGGATGGATCTATTGTAGGCCAATATTTGTATTGATGGAAGTTTTTTAAAGTCAACATATAGAGGGACCATACTCACGGCTTCCACGTAAGACGCAGAGGGTAAGAATACAATCCAATTACATTCAGTTAAAGAAACAAAAAAGATTTTCAAATATTATATGATACCAGTATGGTATACAAGTATACCAACAGAGTATATAATTATTTTGCTACATACCTGCACCTACCTATGACTATACTACTATATGAAATACTAAACTAATATTGTGTGTACAATCCAATTACATTCAGTTAAAGAAACAAAAGAGATTTTCAAATGTTATATGATACCAGTATGGTATACAAGTATACCAACAGAGTATATAGTTATTTTGCTACACACCCGCACCTACCTATGACTATACAACTATATGAAATGCTAAATTAATATAATGTGTTGTAATTGATATTTTGTTCTTTGGGTTTACAAGACAAATTCTACCCCTCGCATATGCAATTGTTGATTCGGAAAATGATGCATCTTGGGAGTGGTTCTTCGTGGAGTTCAGAGAAACCTATGGACAAAGAGAGGGAATGTGCATTGTATCAGACATGCATGATGGTATATGGAGAGCAACTTCAATTGTCTATCCAGAAGTCCCTCATTGTGCATGTATGTTCCATCTGTGGAACAACATAAAGACAAACTTCAGGAAGAGCCAAAAATAAATCAAAGAAGTATACTTTGCGCTAGTAAGAGCATACACTGTTGAAGAATTCAACAGGCATATGGTAGAGTTAGAAGCTATTGATAGTAGAGTGAAAACATACCTGATGGATATTGGATATGATAAATGGTCCCGGGCGCATTCCAAGGCAAACAGAACCATGACCATGACATCGAATATTGCGGAATCAGTAAATGCAACAAATAAGCACGCAAGAGACCTCCCAGTTGTGAATTTGCTTGACTTTATGACAACATTGATTCAAAAATGGAATTACGCCAATCGGAAGGATGCAGTGGAATCATTTATGAAGATTGGTGTAAAGTATGAAAAAATAATGGCAGATAATACTATCTTATCATAGACGATGACGGTATGCATTTTCAAAATCATAAAAACACTGCATGTACTGTAGTTTTACCTTTTTACCATAGTGATTTCACTAAACAACTGAATATTGTTATTTAAAAAATACTATTACTTCATATAGCTAATGACTTAATTAAAATTATACTAGGTGTTGCCATCAACTGAATTCTTACATTTAGTAATTGATGGCCACACAAGAAATGTGGTGCGGCTACATGAAAAAAAACTGCACTTGTGGGAGGTTTCAGCTAGACGATATTCCATGTCCACATGCAATGGCAGTTATACAAAAATTCCATATGGATTCATACAAGTATTGCTCGGATTACTACAACATAGACTACTTGCTGAAAACATATGAGATACCAGTAAATCCTTTGCCTGATGAAACAACGTGGAAAATTCCAGAACATGTCTCTTCGTAGGTGGTACTGCCACCAAAGAAAAAATCAAACCAGGAAGACCTGAAAAGAAGAGAGGCATAGGAGGCTGGGAAGGAAATACAGTTACATGTGCACTATGCGGGAGAAAAGGACACAACCGGAGAACATGCCGAAATATTCCAAAGAGAGATTGATATAATGCTTCAATGTTTTTATAGAACTCCTATATTGTAGAATCATAGCATTTGAATTGCAAATAAATAAAATGCATTTCTTGCACTAGACATATATTTGGTATGATGATTCTTTGCCAAATTACTTTTTGGCAACAAATTTATATAGCCACTTGTGTTTTCAATAAGAATCTGTTTATTTTCTATTTTAGTATATAAAAGTGGGATGCATTTACATCTAGTTGCTGCAGGAAAAAAGATGCTAAAATATAAATGTGATACCCAAGTGGTATATCTGTATACCTTATTAGTATATCTGTATATCTTATTGGTATCAAAATATGTGCAGAAATAGAAGTGGTGCCGCAAATGCAACATTTGTACATACATCGTTAACAAAATGGGCACGCTTTTCAACTCATGTCTGTTATGAAGTATAGCAAATTGGAAGCCATTTACATGCAGTTATTGTACATCATCGGGTACATAAATACAAGGTGATACCCAAATGGCATATTTTCTATACCTTACTGGTATATCGTTGTATTGCACTAATATGGCTAAACCAAAATATGGGTAGAAGTACAAAAATACAACATGATACCCAAAATGCGCATGCTTTGCAACTCATGTCAGTACTTACATCTAGTTGCTGCAGGAAAAAAGGTACTCAAATACAGCGTGATACACAAATGGTATATCAGTATACCTGATTGGTATATAGTTCTACTGCACTAATATACCTGAACCAAAATCTTTGCAAAATACAACTGGTTCAGCAATGCAAATTATGCACAGATTTTCTTAGATTCAACTACAACTAACAATTACTCCCAATATAATTTCAAAACCAGTTCACTTTCTAAAAATATTTCTTCTCATTCAAATCAATGCTCGCCCTGTTCTTCAACAAAATAACAACATAGTTCCTCTTTTTGAACATCGTAACTCCCTTAAAAATACACCTCCAAAAACAACTTCTGTTGGTGTATTACAACGAACTAACAATGCTCCTCCTCCTACAAATGGCAGTAGTGTAACGACCCGACCGGTCGTTTTTGGAATTTATGCCCCGATCCCCCATTAACTGCTTCCCCTAAGTTCATTTCTGCTATTTTGGTATGCCGGGACGTTCGATGTTAAGTTTTGGAGAGTTTTGGGACACTTAGTCCCTAAATGAGAGCTTAAGTGTTAAAAAATAGTTCGTAGTTGGAACAGTGTAAAGACAACCTCGGAATGGAAATACGATGGTTCCGTTAGCTCCGTTAGGTGATTTTGGGATTGGGAGCGTGTTCGGAATGTATTTTGGAGGCTCGTAGCTCATTTAGGCTTGAAATGCCGAAGTTTGAATTTTTGAAGTTTCCGGTCCGATAGTGAGTTTTTGATCCGAGGGTCGGATTGGAATTCCGGAAGTTGCAGTAGCTCCGTCATGTCATTTGGGATGTGTGTGCAAAATTTCAGGTCATTCGGGCGAAGTTTGGTTAGGTTTTTGATTGAAAGTGTGTTTTGTTGGTATTTGAAGTTCTTAGGCTTCAATCTTTGATTTAATCGGACTTCCGGTGTTGTTTTAGGTGTTTTAAGGATTGGTACAAGTTCGAATAAGGTATTTGGTGGTATTGGTGCTTTTGGTTGAGGTTCCGGGGGCCTAAGGATGATTTCGGGTGGTTAACGGAGAAATTTCTAAGTAATTGCTGCAGCTGGTATTTTTCTTTCTGGTATTTTTCGTTTCTGCGGCTTGGGAACCGCAGAAGCGGAGCCGCAGAGGCGGCCTAGGACATCGCAGAAGCGGCTTGTGCCCCCTTCCTCAGAAGCCGCAGAAGCGGAGCCGCAGAAGCGGCCCAGCTATCGCAGATGCGGTCCTGTCCCTTTTAATGAAAACCGCAGAAGCGGTTGGCTTTTCGCTTAAGCGGGACCGCAGAGGTCCCTTGTCCGCAGAAGCGGAAATGACTGTGCAGAAATATCAATTTCGAGGGTTTAATTTCATAAGTTTGAAAATTGATTGAGAGCTCGGGAGAAGGCGATTTTGAGTGGGTTTTGAAGAGAAAATCATTGGGTAACGTTTCCTTGATCCCTTTTCATTATATTTCATCATTATATAGCTAAATACATCATTGGAATTCGAATTTTGGACCAAAAAATTGGATAATTTGGGGTAAAACTTCATTGGCTAGACTATTGAGTTTTGAGTGGGCATTTGACCTCCGATTTGGGAGATTTTTATATGGTTAGACTCGTGAAAGTACGGGGGTTCTGAAAATGTGAAAATTATTCGATTCCGAGACGTTGGCCTGAGGGGCGTTTTGGTCATTTTACCTATTTTTGCGCCCTAGCTGTAAATTTATTAGCGGAATCAGTTGTTTTTAATATTATTTACGATATGTAATTAATTGAATAGATTTGGGCCATTTGGAGTCGGATACTCGTGGCAAAGGCGTGGTTTCTATTGATATTGAGCCGGTTCGAGGTAAGTGGCTTGTCTAACCTTGTGTGTGGGACCTTTCCCCTTAGGATTTGTTATTTGTTGATTTGAGTGCCTTGTACGTGAGGTGACGAGCGCGTACTTGAGCCAATTTTTGAAAATCCGATTTTCTTAAGATATTGAGATTGAGTTCCTTTCATATTTGCTTTATTCTACTTGCAATTATAACCTGTGCTAGATTAGGAAAACATGTTTAGTTGATTTAACTTGCCTAATTTCTTAAGTTGCCTTAACTGTACTACGTGAAGCATGCTAGGCCAGCACTACCTGTTGCTTGTCTTTTGTACTTCGTTTCCGTGTACCTTCTGGTTGTGATTGCGCATTTACATTGGGACTACGGATGTGGGATTCCGGTAGCTCCCCCCCTTGTTTGTTTACTTTGGGACTGCGGGTTCGATTTCCGATAGATCCCCCTGCACTTTTACTTTGGGACTGCGGGTTCGATTCCCGATAGATCCCCCTGCACATTGATGGTTGGACTACAGGACGATATCCCGGGAGATCCTTCGGATGTACACATATGATGGACTACGGGACGGTATCTCGGGAGATCCACTGGACAGTTGAGAAAAAAAGGGGCTACAGGACGGTATCCTGGGAGACCCTCATTGTTATCATTGGTACTGAGCTGTGTTTACTCTGTGTTTATTCTGTACTCGTGTAGTTGTTATGGCCTCGTTGACTTGTCTTATCTCACTGCTGTACTTATTATATCTGTCAGATTTTTATACTGTTAAATTATTATTATTATTATATTTTGTCTCAGTAGGGACCTGACCTTCCTCGTCACTACCCAACCGAGGTTAGGCTTGGCACTTACTGAGTACCGCTGTGGTGTACTCATGCCCTTCCTGCGCATGTTTTTCATGTGCAGATCATTCAGGTACCTCCACTCAGGCGCACATCAGTGAGGCAGGAGGACTACGGAGACTTCGAGGTAGATCTGCTGCGTCCGCAAACCGACGAGTCTCCCTCTTACTCTATCTTTAGAACTTAGTTTTCCTTCTTTCGGTTGTTAGAAATTCTGGAGTTTGGAACCTTTACTATACACTTCTGTAGCCTGTGTTGCCCGTGAGTTTCCGGTTTTGGGAATTGTTTTAGACTTGTGATATTGAGTTGTACTTGCCAAGCGGCATTCAGTACAGTTTCCTGTAGATATTTGATTTGATTTTCTCTTTTTTTCCGTAATTATTATATTTCCGCAAATGTTAGGCTTACCTGGTCATGGGGACCAGGTGCCGTCATGACATGTTCACGGTTGGTGAACTAGGGTCGTGACAAGTTGGTATCAGAGCTCTAGGTTCATAGGAGTCACGGAACACATGCCGGTTTATTAGAGTCTCGCTGATCGGTACGGAGACGTCTGTACTTATCTACGAGAGGCTATGTAACTGTTTAGGAAAAATCTTCACTTCATTTGAATTCCTTGTCGTGCGATATTTTTGACATCAAATCTAAACTTCTATCTTCTATTCTCTCACAGATGGTGAGGACACGCGCTACACGAGATGACCAGGCACCCGCGCCCCGTGCTGCCGCCGCCAGAGGCCGGGGCCGGGGCCGGGGTAGAGGTCGAGGGCGTGCACGAGGTGCAGCCAGAGCACCTGCGCGAGCTGCCGCCGAGGTGCCACCAGCAGATTCAGTCGGAGCCCAGGCACACCTACCACTGCCACTACTACTCCAGCGCTCCAGGAGACTTTGGCTTAGTTCATGAGCATGTACACCACCTTAGCTCAGGCAGGGTTGCTTCCCCTTGCTGCAGCCACGTCCCAGGCCGGGGGAGGAGCACAGACTCCCGCCGTCCGCACTCTTGAGCAGCGAGTGCAGGTTGAGCAGGCTCCCGAGATTATTCCCCCACCGCCTGCAGCGCCAGTTCAGCCCGAGGATGGGTCAGCTGCTTTAGAGGACGAGCAGCGGAGACTTGAGAGGTTTAAGAAATATGATCCCCCAGTGTTCAGTGGCTTAGCATCAGATGATTGGGATTTCATCGTATTCTTCGTATTATGGGCATAGTGGAGTCCAGCGGGGTTTCTTTCACTGCTTTTCAGCTTCGGGGAGCCGCCTATGATTGGTGGCGTACTTATGAGTTAGACAGTCCAGTCGAGGCTGCTTCACTGACTTGGACCCAGTTCTCGGACATGTTTATGAGAGAGTTTGTTCCCCAGAGCCTCAGAGATTCATGGCGCGCAGAGTTTGAGCACTTGCGCCAGGGTGCTATGACAGTTTCAAAGTATGCCATCCGTTATACCAGGTTGGCCAGGCACGTACCGGCCTTGGTTGCTACAGTTCGAGAGAGAGTTTGCAGGTTCATTGAGGGCCTTATTCCGCCCATTAGGTCTAGCATGGCTCGAGAGTTGGAGATAGACATTCCTTATCAGCAGGTAGTGAGCATTGCTAGGAGGATTGAGGGTATGCTCTCCAGGGAGCGAGGAGAGAGGGAGGCCAGGAGGTCTTGAGAGTCGGGCCACTACTCTGGTGCCCGTACCTCATCAGCAGGTCGTTATGGTAGAGGTTATTCTGGTCGCCCTGTACATTCAGCTTTACCATCAGCCGGCAGTACTCCAGCTCCGCCTATACCACAGGAGCCTTACTATGCGCCTCCAGTTTCTAGCGCGCCTCCTGCGTGAGGTACTTCCAGAGGTCAGTCTAGCAGGCCTATCCCCAGCCAGTCACAGCCACCGCGCCCTCCCAGAGCTTGCTTCGAGTGTGGTGATACACGCCACATGGTTAGGGACTGGCCCAGACTAGGTAGGGGTGCATCTTCAAAGACTACCCAGCCACAGCGTGCTCCTCAGAGTTCTCAGGCTATGGTCACAGCTCCCGCTGCTACCCCACTTGCCCAGCCAGCCAGGGGCGGAGGTAGGGGAGATAGAGGTCGCCCTCGAGAGAGGGGCCGTGCCAGATATTATTGTATTCCTGCCCGCAGTGAGGTTGTTGCCTCCGACTCCGTCATCACAGGTATTATACTGGTTTGTCACAGAGAGGCATCGGTTCTATTCGATCCGGGCTCTAACTTACTCTTTATGTGGTCTTCTTACTTTTGCTCCTCATGTGGTGCCTCGGGATTCTATTGAGTGCCCGTTATTTTCTACTCCTGTGGGAGATTCTCTTGTTGTGGGACCACGTTTATCGGGTCATGTTGGTTACTATCGTGGTTTTATACTCGGGTATGGTGGATTTTTGACATTATTCTGGGCATGGACTGGTGTCGCCCGCTTGCTATTCTTGATGTCACGCCAAGACCGTGACGCTGGCTATGCCAGGTGTTCCGCGTATTGAGTGGAGTGGTACTTTAGATCACACTCCCAGTAGAGTTATCTCTTTTCTTAAAGCTCAACGCATGGTTGAGAAGGGGTGTGCCGCGTATTTGGCTTATGTGAGAGATGTTAGTGTTGATACCCCTTGTGTTGATTCTGTTCCAGTGATACGGGATTATCCCGATGTATTTCCAGCCGATCTTCCGGGCATGCCACCTGATAGAGACATTGATTTTGGCATTGATCTGTTGCCGGGCACTCGGGCCATTTCCATTCCTCCGTATCGTATGGCTCCTCCTGAGTTGGAGTTGAAGGATCAGTTGCAGGAATTGCTTGGTAAGGGTTTTATTCGACCCAGTGTTTCACCATGGGGTGCTCCTGTTTTGTTTGTGAAGAAAAAGGATGGTTCTATGCGCATGTGTATTGACTACCGCCAGTTGAACAAGGTTACAGTAAAGAACCGTTATCCTTTGCCTCGCATTGATGATCTGTTTGACCAGCTTCACGGCGCACAGGTGTTTTCTAAGATTGACTTGCGCTCAGGTTACCATCAGTTGAAGATTCGGGAGCCAGATATCCCGAAGACTGCCTTCAGGACTCGATATGGCCATTACGAGTTCCTTGTCATGTCATTTGGGCTGACCAATGCCCCTGCAGCTTTCATGCATTTGATGCACAGTGTGTTCAGGCCATATCTTGACTCGTTCGTGATTATTTTTATTGATGATATTCTGGTGTATTCCCGGAGTCGGGAAGATCATGAGCAGCACCTGAGGACCGTGCTACAGACCTTGAGGGAGAAAAAGTTATATGCAAAGTTCTCAAAATGTGAGTTTTGGCTGAGCTCTGTGGCATTCTTAGGCCATGTGATTTCTAGTGAGGGTGTTCGGGTGGATCCGAGGAAGGTAGAGGCCGTGCAGAGTTGGCCCAGGCCGTCCTCAGCTACAGAGATTCGCAGTTTCCTTGGCTTGGCGGGTTACTACCGTCGTTTTGTGGAGGGATTTTCATCGATTGCTGCCCCTATGACTAGATTGACCCAGAAGGGTGCCCCATTTCAGTGGACAGAGGAGTGTGAGGCGAGCTTTCAGGAGCTCAATACAGCTTTGACTACAACCCCTATCTTGATGTTGCCTACCGGTTCGGAGTCTTATACTGTCTATTGTGACGCCTCGAGAGTTGGCCTTGGAGCAGTGTTGATGCAGGACGGTAGGGTGATTGCCTACGCGTCCAGACAGTTGAAGATACATGAAAAGAATTACCCTGTCCACGACCTTGAGTTAGCTGCCATTTTTCATGCCTTGAAGATCTAGCGTCATTATTTATATGGAGTGCCTTGCGAGATCTATACCGATCATTGGAGTTTGCAGCACTTGCTCAAGCAAAAGGATCTCAATATGCGTCAGAGGAGGTGGTTAGAGCTGCTGAAGGATTATGACATCACTATCCTATATCACCCGGGCAAGGCCAATGTGGTGGCGGATGCCTTGAGTCGCCGGGCGGAGAGTTTGGGGAGTTTGGCATATTTACCAGCTTCAGAGAGGCCTATGGCGATGGATGTTCAGGCCTTAGCCAGCCAGTTCGTGATATTGGATCTTTCGGAGCCCAGTCGAGTTCTAGCTTGTGTGGTTTCCCGGTCCTCCTTATTTGATCGTATCAGGGAGCGGCAGTATGATGACCCTCATTTGCTTGTCTTTCAGGACAAGGTTCAGCGTGGAGATGCCAGAGATGTGACCATTGGAGGTGACGGGGTATTGAGGATGTAGGGCCGGATTTGTGTGCCCAATGTTGATGGTCTTCGAGAGTTGATTCTAGCAGAGGCCCATAGTTCGCAGTATTCCATCCATCCGGGTGCCGCGAAGATGTATCAGGACCTGAGGCAGCACTACTGGTGGAGGCGGATGAAGAAGGATATAGTTGGTTATGTGTCTAGATGCCTCAACTGCCAGCAGGTGAAGTATGAGCACCAGCGCCCGGGTGGGTTGCTCTAGCAGATAGAGATTCCGGAGTGGAAATGGGAGCGCATCACCATGAATTTTTTATCTGGACTTCCACGGACCTTGAAAAAGTTTGATTCCATTTGGGTTATTGTGGACCGGCTGACCAAGTCCGCTCATTTCATTCCTGTAATTACCACTTATTCATCGGAGCGGTTGGCGAAGATTTATATCAGGGAGATCGTCCGTTTGCATGGTATTCCAGTTTCTATCATTTCAGACAGAGGTACTCAGTTTACCTCGCGGTTCTAGAGAGCCGTGCAGCAGGAGTTAGGCACTCGGGTGGAGTTGAGCACAACTTTTCACCCCCAAACGGACGGACAGCCCGAGCGCACTATTCAGATTCTTGAGGATATGCTCCGTGCGTGTGTGATTGAGTTCGGAGGGTCTTGGGATCATTACTTGCCACTGGCGGAGTTTGCTTACAATAACAGCTATCGGTCCAGCATTCAGATGGCGCCGTATGAGGCTTTATATGGTAGGAGGTGCAGATCTACGGTGGGTTGGTTTGAGCCGGGCGAGGCCAGGCTATTGGGCACAGAGATGGTTCAGGATGCATTGGAGAAGGTTAAGGTGATTCAGGATAGACTCCGTACAGCCCAGTCCAGGCAGAAGAGTTACGCGGACAGGAAGGTTCGTGATGTTTCATATATGGTTGGTGAGCGGGTTCTGCTTCGGGTCTCGCCTATGAAAGGCTGCGGTTTGGGAAGAAAGGAAAGTTGAGTCCGAGGTTTATTGGCCCTTTTGAGATCTTGAGGCGAGTTGGGGAGGTTGCCTATGAGCTTGCCTTACCTCCCAGTTTGGCCGGAGTTCATCCGGTATTTCATGTTTCGATGCTCCGGAGGTATCACGGTGATCCGTCGCACGTGTTGGATTTCAGTTCAGTCCAGTTGGACAAGGATCTATCCTATGTTGAGGAGCCAGTGGCTATATTGGACAGACAGATCAGAAAGTTGAGGTCAAAGAACATTGCTTCAGTGAAGGTTCAGTGGCGGGGTCAGCCGGCCGAGGGGGCGACTTGGGAGACCGAGCAGGATATGCGCAGCCAGTACCCTCATCTTTTCTCTACCTCAGGTATGTTCTCTATGCTCGTTCGAGGACGAACGAATGTTTAAGTGTAGGAGGATGTAACGACCCGGCCGGTCGTTTTTGGAATTTACGCCCCGATCCCCCATTAACTGCTTCCCCTAAGTTCATTTCTGCTATTTTGGTTTGCCGGGACGTTCGGTGTTGAGTTTCGCAGAGTTTTGGGACACTTAGTCCCTAAATGAGAGCTTAAGTGTTGAAAAATGGTCCGTAGTTGGAACAGTGTGAAGACGACCTCAGAATGGAAATCCAATGGTCCCGTTAGCTCCGTTAGGTGATTTCGGGGTTGAGAGCGTGTTCGGAATGTATTTTGGAAGCCGTAGCCCATTTAGGCTTGAAATGCCGAAGTTTGAATTTTTGAAGTTTCCGGTCCGATAGTGAATTTTTGATCCGAGGGCCGGAATGGAATTCCGGAAGTTGCAGTAGCTCCGTCATGTCATTTGGGATGTGTGTGCTAAATTTCAGGTCATTCGGACATGTTTTGGTTAGGTTTTTGATCGAAAGCGTATTTTGATAAAAGTTGAAGTTCTTAGGCTCAAGTCCTTGTTTATTTCGAGTTTCTGGTGTTGTATTAGGTGGTTTAAGGATTGGTACAAGTTTGAATGAGGTATTAGGTGTTATTGGTGCTTTTGGTTGAGGTCCCGGGGGCCTCGGGATGAATTCGATGGGTGACAGAAGGTTTTGAAGTTGAAGAGTTGCTGAAGACCTGCTGGTATCTGTCATAACCGCACCTGCGGTTTGCGTTCCGCAGGTGCGGAGCCGCAGAAGTAGCCTGGCCATCACAGGAGCAGAATTGGGCTCCCTCAGCTTTTTCCTCAGGTGTGGAAGACCTACGCAGATGCGGTTACGCACCTGCGAGGCCTCTATCGCAGATGCGGCCCTGGTCCTTTATGAGAAACCGCAGAAGCGGTAAGAGTACCATAGAATCGGCAACCGCAGGTGCGGTTTAAGACCGCAGAAGCGGAAGCCTAGAATTTAATGAAAACCGCAGAAGCGGTAAATTGGCCGCAGAAGCGGAAATACCTGTGCAGATATAGAAATTTCGAGGGTTTGATTTCATAAGTTAGAAAAATCAATTTGAGCTCGGGTAAGGGCGATTTCTAGAGGATTTTGAAGAGGAGATTATTGGGTAACGTTTCTTTAATCCCTTCTAGTTATATTTCATCATTTTGCAGTTAAATCCATCATTAAAATTCGAATTTGGGATCAAATTGGAAGAATTTGGGGTAAAACTTCTTAGACCAAACCATTGAGTTTTGAGTGGGCATTTGACCTCCGATTTGGGAGATTTTTATATGGTTAGACTCGTGAGAGTACGAGGGTTCTGAAAATGTAAAAATTATTCGATTCCGAGACGTTGTCCTGAGGGGCATTTTGGTCATTTTACCTATTTTCGCGCCCTAGCTTTAAATTTAATAGTGGAATCAGTTGTTTGCAATATTACTTATGATATGTAATTGAATTGAATAGATTTGGGCCATTTGGAGTCTGATACTCGTGGCAAAGGCGTGGTTCCTAGTTGATTATTGTGCTGGTTCGAGGTAAGTGGCTTGTCTAACCTTGTGTGAGGGAACTTTTCCCCTTAGGATTGTACTTGATATTTGAGTGCCTTGTACGTGAGGTGACGGGCGCGTACTTGAGCCGATTGATGGTAAATCCGGTTTTTACTTAAGTTATTGAGATTTGGTTTCTTTCTTACTTGCCTTATTCTACTTGAAATTATAACTTGTACTAGATTAGGAAAACATGTTTAGTTGACTTGACTGCCTAATTGCTTGAGTTGTTTTGACTGTTCTACGTGAAGCATGCTAGGCTAGTTCTATCGGTGTTGTATTTCGTACTTCATTCCTTGGTATATTTCTGGTTGTGGTTGCACATTTACATTGGGACTACGGATGTGGGATTCCGGTAGCTCCCCCCCCCCCCCCCCTGTTTGTTTACTTTGGGACTACGGGTTCGATTCCCGGTAGATCCCCCTGCTCTTTTACTTCGGGAGTGCGGGTTAGATTCCCGATAGATCCCCCCTGCATATTGATGGTTGGACTACGGGACTGTATCACGGGAGATCCTTCGGTTTGGCACATGAGTTGGACTACGGGACGGTATCCCAGGAGATCCACTGGACAGTAGAGGAAGGGCTATAGGACGGTATCCTGGGAGACCCTCATTGTTATTCTTAGGATTGAGTTGTAGTCATTCTGTGTCCATTTTGTTCTTTGTGTAGTTGTTATTATTTCGTTAGCCTGTCTTATCTCACTGCTGTACTCATTATTTCTGTCAGATTTTCATACCGTTAATTAATATTATATTTTACCTCAGTGGGGCCTTGACCTTCCACGTCACTACCCAACCGAGGTTAGGCTTGGCACTTACTGAGTACCGCTGTGGTGTACTCATGCCCTTCCTGCGCATGTTTTTCATGTGCAGATCCAGGTACCTCTTCTCAGGCGCACTATCCTTGAGGCGAGGAGATACACGAAGACTTCGAGGTATATCTGCAGCGTCCCCAGACCGAAGAGTCTTCTTCCTTATTCTAGTTGTAGAGCTGTTATCCTATCATACTTTTGATGTAGATATTCTGGAGATTAGAGTACTTATGGTAATTCTATTAGCCTGTGTTTCCCGTGAGTTTCCGGGTTTTGGGATTGAGTTGTANNAGTACGAAAGGAAAAGCTAACTGCTAAAGCTAGAATAAGATAGAGACTCCTGGTCTGCGGACGCGGCAGATGTACCTCGAAGTCTCTGTTAGATCTCTCCGCCTCCAAAGTGATACGCCTGGGATGAAGTACCTGGATCTGCACATGAAAAACATGCGCAGAAGGGGCATGAGTACACCACAGCGGTACTCAGTAAGTGTCAAGCCTAACATCGGCTGGGTAGTGACGAGGAAGGTCAGGGCCCTACTGAGAATAAGCATAACAATAAATCTTGCAACAGCATGAAATAAACAGAAATAATGAGTACACCTATGAAGTAAGACAGGTTATACAAGGAACCAATTAACACTCAGAGAATAAGATAACACAGAGTAAAACAGCTCAATATCAATACCAACAACGAGGATCTCCCAGGATACCGTCCTATAGTCCCTTTCATCCACTCTCCAATGAGCTCCCGGGATATCATCCCGTAGTCCACCATATGATTATATCCGAAGGATCTCCCGGGATACCGTCCGAAGTCCAACTATCAATGTACAGGGGGATCTATCAGGAATCTAACCCGCAGTCCCAAAAGTAAATATGCAGGGGGATCTATCGGGAATCTAACCCGCAATCCCAAAGTAAATATGCAGGGGGATCTATCGAGAATCGAACCCGCAGTCCCAAAGTAAACAAACAAGGGGGGAAGCTACCGGAATCCCACATCCGTAGTCCCAATGTAAATACGCAGTCACAACAAGAAGACATCTAGAAATGAAGTTCAAAGATACAAGGCAACAGGTAGTTCTAGCCTAAGATGCTATTCACGTAGTACAAACAAGGCAACTTGAGCAGATAGGCAATTTGGAACAACTAAGCATGCTTTTCTAGCTAACACAGTCTATAATTGCAAATAAAAATAAAGCAGATAAGAAAGAAACTCAGTCTAAATATTTAAAATAAAATCGGATTTTTCAACAATTAGCTAAGTACGCGCTCGTCACCTCACGTACAAGGCATTTCAATTATCAAACATCATATCCTAAGGGGAAGGTCCCCCACACAAGGTTAGACAAGCCACTTACCTCGAATCCGGCTCCAAAATCAACTCGAAAACACACTTTTGCCACGAGTATCCGACTCCAAATGGCCCAAATCTATTGAATTCCATTTCATATGTAAATAATACTTCAAGAAGATGATTCTACATTAAATCTAAGCTAATACGCGAAATTATGTAAAATGACCAAAACGCCCCTCGGGCCCACATCTCGGAATCTGATGCAATTAACATTTTCAGAACCCTCGTACTCTCACGAGTCTACCCATATATAAATCTCTCAAATCGGAGGTCAAACACCCATTCAAAACTCAAAAATTCGGTCTATGAAGTTTTATCAAATTTTCCTCTAAAATTCGAAATTAAAAGGAGGATTCACGATTAGATTAGTGGGTTATGAGCAAAAAGGAGTCTAGAATCGTTACCCAATCGTTGCCCTTGAAAATCCCTCGAAATCTCTCCCAAATCCGAGCTCCCAAGCTTGAGTTTTGGTAAAAATGGCTAACCCTCGGATTTTGAAATGTTTATAACTGCCCAGGTATTTAATGCATCGCTAACGCGAAGAAAGTCACGCGTTCGCAAAGAAGAAAAGTGAAGGCTGCCAACAAAATTCTCTTCGTGAACGCAAGGAACAGTGCGCGAACGCGAAGTCTTGGGCTGACAAAGCTACGTGAGCGCGACAAGGGAGATGCGAACGCGATGAATAAAATGGGCTCAGCCCTCAGAGCCAAATTGAACTATGCGGACGCGATGGTTGGTATGCGAACGCAAAGAAGAATTTGCTCCCCCTCCAAAATTACTCTACGCGAACGCGTGGAGGAGGACGCGATCGCGAAGAGGAAAAAGGGGTCTGCAACAGCTGATGGATTTCTGCAATTTTACACAACTCCAAAATGCTCCGTTGAACATCCGAAACACACCCGAGGCCCCCGGGACCTCAACCAAACCTACGGACATATCCTATAACATCATTCAAACTTGCACCAATCCGTATATCACCTAAAACAACGTCAGAAACTCGAATTAATTAATGATTTAAGCCTAAGAACTTCAATTTCACTCAAAACACGCTTTCGATCAAAAACCTAATCAAACCACGTCCGAATGACCTGAAATTTTACACACACATCCCAAATGACATGTCGGAGCTACTACAACTTTTGGAATTCCATTCCGACCCTCGGATCAAAATCTCACTATCGGACCAGAAACTTCAAAAATTTAAATTTCGGCATTTCAAGCCTAAATTAGCTACAGACCTCCAAAACACATTCCGAACATGCTCCTAACCCCGAAATCATCTAACGGAGCTAACGGAACCATCAGATTTCCATTCCGAGGCCGTCTTTATACTGTTCCGACTATGGTCAACTTTCCAACACTTAAGCTCTCACTTAGGGACTAAGTGTCCCAAAACTCTCTAAAACTTAAAACCGAACATCCCGGCAAATCAAAATAGCAGAAATAAACTTGGGGAAAACAGTTAATAAGGGATCGGGGCGTTAATTCTCAAAACGACCGGTCGGATCGTTACAACCAAAAACTATTAAAATCCTGCAAAGTTTTCATGCTACGATTAACTAAAATCAAAATAGACCTATACTACTTCTTGTGTTTCTTTCCACGAGTCTTTTTAGGTGTTACTGGAGCCTCAGATTCACTTGATTCGCCATGCAACTACTTGTTCCTCCCATAGTGCCACAACAATATACCAAACCTAGCTCGAAGACCATCCACATCAAAATTGGCAACAGGGATTGGAAGATCTTCAATAATATACTCAGCAAAGCATGCAACATATACTCCACAATCTTTGAAATAAAACAAATGAATAGAATATAAAAATCAATTAGAAGTGAAAATATTAATATGAATGAGGAAAACAAAGTAAAAAAAAGTAACTATTCTTACGAATTTTGCTGTGTTGGCAGATTTGTAATCAATTCAATCTCAAAAGCATCAGTCAACTCCTTTCCCATGTGCAGACCATTTTGTACTACAATATCACTTCTTTGGTTATAAAATTCAATGCTAACTAGAAATAGGGGGATCTACACAACATATGCCTTTGCCACCTTTTGAATAGCTTTTTTTGTGCTTTCGACTACGCGGCGAGTCATATACGTAAAAACATCTCTTGTGGAATGATACACACCCCAATATCCAATGCCACTCTTCTGCCAAATTAATTGGAAAGAGGACATGACCTGGTGCCATGGAGTGTTGCAATGCATCCTAAATCCTTTCATGTACTCCATGATATCGTCTGATCTATCAATCAAATGATCTTGTTTCCCACCTTTTACAAATTCTGTGAAAACCCTTTGAATGATATTATTAAAAAGAGTATCTATAGTTGTGACTTTGATTGGCATATTAATTCCATATTTCGCCTTCTTCCTAAGATAGTAGAATATAATATTTAAGTGCTGCGAAAAAGAGAAGAAGAAAACATGACTAACACTAAAAATATGAATGAACTACTACAACAACAAAAATAAAAAGCAGTACACATATCGAACTAGACAGCGGCCTGCCAGAATAGATTAAGGTATGGAAAAACGTCTTATCATCAATCTGTTCAACTTCAAAGTCAAAATAAGGGTCCAGCTTTTGATCACCAGGTAAATACACTTCCCTATTTTGTATAAAAGAAGATATGGATAAGAAATATAACAACAAAAATTAAGAAAACATGAAAACAGAAGTACATGGAAACGAACACGCACTCTCCCAATTGCATGTTTGCTTCGACAAAGTTTGAGAATGCAGTCGTAAGCTTATAATCAACAGCCACTGAAATGTCATTTACAAATGGAAATCTTCCTTTGATAACCTTCGAGGATCCCCCAGCTGCACTAACACCAGATTGCCAGTCATTCCTATACGGCGACTGTTTTACAGCTGCAGGGCGCCTTCTCCATGTGAAAACTGCAGGAGTAGTTTCAACATCTGTTTGTATCTGGACAATACTTCTTGATACCGACTGATCAGGTTTAGACTTATTTACATCACGAGTTGTCAGTTCATTTCCAGATTGATTTACATTACGTGTCCCTCATTGTGTAATGGCAGCAATTAGATCAAGTTGAGAATCAGTATATTCAAAATCAGAATCCAAGTGAAGATCACCCCCCGTGTCGACATGGAGCTTAAAATTGAAAAACTGCTAGTGATAACAATATACAAAGTTAGAATTTAAAAAACGAATGAAAAA
>NC_031996.1:31059829-31064202 GCF_001879085.1 Nicotiana attenuata | reverse complement strand
AAAGACATAATTAAAGAGGGCCAAGCATTTGAAATTTTGTTAGGCTCGGCACACCTTTATTTTAATTCTAAAGGAAATCTAAACTATGTCTTGGAGGGCCATAAGCTACTTATGCTAAATATGGCACGCCCCAACTAGTTGGAGAAAATTAATCAATCCACCATTAATGGGCAAGAATTATACCACGATTAGGGCTAACAACTTATTTTAACTAATGGAAGGGGTTAGCGGTTTGGAGTTGGGCTTCTGGCCCAGCATGATGCCTGGAGACTACGGATGTACACCATTCAATGTTGGGCCCAAGAAGGAGCCCAAATGAGAAATAATCAACTCCCACACAAGCCATCAAGTCCCAGGAACGAACATATTAGGCTGGGATCAGTATGGGTAATTGAAATTCA
The DNA here is from genome assembly GCF_001879085.1 of Nicotiana attenuata. Lineage (NCBI taxonomy): Eukaryota > Viridiplantae > Streptophyta > Magnoliopsida > Solanales > Solanaceae > Nicotiana > Nicotiana attenuata. The sequence continues at coordinate 31,063,801 of NC_031996.1, read as the reverse complement.
TCACAGCTGGTACTAGATTGAATTGAAACTCCATGAGATCGAGATTTACCAAAGAAAACACAAAATGGAATTCAAACTATGAAATGTTGCATCCACAAATTTATTCCTTCCAGCTTCTGACTCTAATATCTATTGAAGACGAACAAAGGACAATTGCATACACTCTTTAAACAAACAACTCGATCTTGGTAGATAATCAATTACGGGCAGTAAAGGAACAAGCCACAAATTAAGACCAACTCGTCCCATTTGGATCGTTTACAGATGCATCAAACTGAGATTAAAAGCCTCGAAACATAAAGCTATGTGTTCAATTAGTTCTTTTTAGTGTTCACAATGCCCAAACAGTTAACAATTGAATCCACAATTGACCATTCATGGGACTGTATCTATTTGCTCAAACCGAAGTTAAAATCACTATATGAAGACCAAAAAGTGGCCAGTGGCCTCATAAGCCTTAAATTTATACATTACAACTCATCGTTTGTTTTCCAAATTAGGGGGGAAAGGATCAGTAAACAAGCAAGGTTAATACTAAGCTTACAAATTCAACACCAACTTAATCAAGGCCTACGAATTAATCAGTATCCATACAGCTGATTTGTTCATTAACAGAAGCTCAAACCTCGAAACAAATCTAAATATGAAACACTCAAGGCAAAGACCCAAAGCTAATTTCGAGACACAGCAACATGATCATGAGGAAATAGCATTTCATTAGGCTAACATGATTTAGATCTCGACTGCAATCCAAAAGTATACCTATCGACATGCTAATCAAGGCGTTTCTAATGCCAGATATTACAGTACGCAAGTAAGCAAAGAAGACAAGTAAGATTTGATATGAACAACTTCATCTCTTATTCCAAACTCAAATCCCAACCTCGACCACATTTAGATGATGACCATAGTGTTATTGGGCATACCTGGAAAAGCAAAGTCAGGGAAAAGAAGAAGATCAGCATAGCAAAAGCAATATCAAACAGCAGCAGTTCAACAGAGTCAACCCAGCAGAACCAGCTCAGAACCCAAAAGGAGTATGAAAAGCAGCAGAAAAACAGTTTTCCTCTAACAACAACCACAACAGCTTCAAATACCAACCCTTAAACACCCATTTCAATCCATTTTGACACTAAAAGAATCAGGAAATCTGTCGGAAATTGAGAACTTGAAAATCACTAAACGATTCTTCAATGTAACAGTAATTCCATTCAAAATTTTCTACCGTCTCTGTTTTTCTACAATTTTTCTCTCTAATCTCTATCAAACAGTAAGGTGTGCAGCCTCTTTGGGATTTTCTGTATTTTTCTATCTTCAGATCTCCAAATTTTCCTCTCCGATTTTTCAGGATGTTCCAGGCTCTATCCCCCTCTTCAAAGGCAATGTTAGAATGCCTTTATAGGCAAGCAAAGTAGGGTAACCCTCAAGTTTTAATTTTTCATTTGAGTCCCTCATTTTGTGACTTGTTTCCCAAGTTATATCCTGAAATTTACTAACAGATCCCTGCTAGAAGTTTCCAGATCAGTTACAAAAAGATTCCCTCCTATCCAGTCTACCCAAATTACCCTCGTAACTACAGTTATTTACCCTCCCATCCCAATCCAACTATGGGTCAGGCCACACCCAACGAACAGAGCTCTAAAGCTGTTGCTGGGACGGGTAATAGCAAATTAAAAGCCCAAAGACCTTATCCTCTTCTGAGACTCCAAAAATTCTAAGCCAAATCCCCCTTTTAACTAATAAACAATGGCTCCTAAATAGCCTAATCAATTTGACGACATAAACTGAGTCAGTTCTAACCAATTAACACGACTAAACACATTAAACAAAAATCATTTCATGCGGATTAGAACAGCAACCAGATGAAGACGAAAAATAAATAAAAACACTGGAAATGGAGGAAACACAGAAGAAGCTTAAATAATTGAATTGACAAGGGAGACGACGCAAAAATAGACGGAGACAAAGAAGCCAGTGCAAAGAACGGATGCCTCTACGGCCACGAGGCTTGATAAACTTCAAACGACTTCGATTTGACTCTAAACTAGTGTTAACCATACGTTCGCCTTGAGAACAAACGGGCAATACTTGTTTCAAGCCTAATCGTTCATCTGACTCAAAGACATGAGAGACTTTCTTCTCTTTCAATCTCAGATTTGAAAATCGATCTGATTTGGCGAGGATTTTGGGAAAAATGGTGAAGGAATAGGATGCAAGAAGGGGTGGTGATGGCATGGCCAATTTCTGGTGGTGGTTGAAGCTTCTCGCCGGCGACCATGGCTGAATAGGGCTTCAGATGTAAGGGAGATGGAGTAACGTGTGTATTTGGGGGAAATAAGGAGTCTCTGATTTCGGACATTATTATGTGAAAGAGGGGAGGCTTTCTTGGCTATTGGATCAGGTGGAGATCAATGGTTCAGATTGTTTTGACTCCATTAACTGGAAACGACGTCGTTTCTAAGCTCCTGAGCTGAGGGCTTTGGGCCTGGTATTGGCGGGTCAGGGGGGACTCAATTGGGCCTGGGTGAGAGAATTAATGACTGACCCAAAAGTCTCTTTTCTTTTCATTTCTTTTCACAAATTCTTTTTTTGTTGTTTTCAAAATTAGAAAAAATCTAAGTTAATTCCTAGACCCTAATTGACCTAAATACACTAATTAAACCCAAATAGTAATTGCAATAATTAATAAAGGAACACTGACTGAAAGAAAACTACTCAAAAATCAAAAATTAAAACCAAAATTGCAAGTTAACTATTTTTGTGATTTTCCTATTTATAAAACAATTGATTTTCCAATTAATCCTAAAATGCAAAATTAAATCCTAAATGAAAAAATTGCAAGATATTTTTGTATTTTTTATGAATTGAAATGCACAGACAAAATGCGAACAAATACCAGAAAATGTCACAAAATCAACAAAACTAAAAATAATTAAAAAAATGGAAAGAAGTCATTTTGTTTGAAATTATGGGGGTAATTCATATAGGGTTAAAATCACGTGCTCACACTACTGGAGCCTCGGATTCACTTGATTTGCCATGCAACTGCTTGTTCCTCCCATAGTGCCACAACAGTATACCAAACCTAGCTCGAAGACCATCCACATCAAAATTGGCGACAGGGATTGGAAGATCAATAATATACTCAGTAAAGCATGCAATATATGCTCCACAATCTCTGAAATAAAATAAATGAATAGAATATAAAAATCGATTTGAAGTGAAAAATGTTAATATGAATGAGGAAAACAAAGTAAAAAAAGTAACTATTCTTACGAATTTTGCTGTGTTGGCAGATTTGTAATCAGTTCAATCTCAAAAGGATCAGTCAACTCCTTTCCCATGTGCAGACCATTTTGTACTACAATGTCACTTCTTTGGTTATAAAATTCAATGCTAACTAGAAACAGGGGGATCAACACAGCATATGCCTCTACCACCTTTTGAATAGCTTTTTTGCGCTTTCGACTACGTAGCGAGTCATATACGTAAAAACGTCTCTTGTGGAATGATACACACCCCAATATCCAATGCCACTTTTCTGCCAAGTTAATTGGAAAGAGGACATGATCAACCCGGTGCCATGGAGTGTTGCAATGCATCCTAAATCCTTTCATGTACTCCATGATATCGTCTGATCTATCAATCAAATGATCTTGTTTCCCACCTTTTACAAATTCTGTGAAAATCCTTTGAATGATATTATTAAAAAGAGTATCTGTAGTTGTGACTTTGATTGGCATATTAATTCCATATTTCGCCTTCTTCCTAAGATAGTAGAATATAATATTCAAGTGCTGCAAAAGAGAGAGGAAGAAAACATGACTAACACTAACAATATGAATGAACTACTACAACAACAAAAATAAAAAGCAGTACACATACCGAACTAGATAGCGGCCTGCCAGAATAGTTTAAGGTATGGAAAAACGTCTTATCATCAATCTGTTCAACTTCAAAGTCAAAACAAGG
>NC_031996.1:30934874-31056661 GCF_001879085.1 Nicotiana attenuata | reverse complement strand
TATAGAATAATTTACTAGAAATAGAATTACACTTAAAAATGCAACTAAACCAACCAAAAATATTACAACTACCATACGATACCAACACGGCATATAACTATACCAGCAGGGTATACAATTCTACTGGCTAATTCCAGGCAACTATAAATGACTATACTACGATTACATAGCAGATAGGAATAAAGAGAAAAAGCAAAAAGGTATGCAGCTATAAAGCATTTCAAGATACTGTACGATACTACTATTATTAAAGGAAAAACTAATAGCGAAGACAGCCAAAAAAGGATCCAGAAGCATATGATAGTATATAGCTACACTAACAGGGTAAATAGTTGTACGTGGTTGTTCCAACAACTATCTATAACTATAAAAACTATCACATAGCACACATACACTATGTCTATAGGCACAAGGGAATCTCAACAATGCAAAACATGATTATATAAATTATTTAAGAAATAAAATTCACTTAAAATTAACACAACTGACTATAACTATAATATAATACAAAAGCATAACAGGAAATCAAAAAATAACAATGTACTATACATTCAAAAGCACAGATCCTAATTTTAAGAAAATTACCTTCTTGTGTGCGACAACAATTTTTTTCTTCTTTAACTGAGAATCATCGCTACAATCAACATCTACTGGTTGAGTCTCTGTTTTAGGCACTGATTCACGTCGGCTTCCCCCTAACTCAGAATCCTCAACAACTTTACCTTTTCCCTTATCAGTCACAGGAACACCTCTTATGTCTGGTTCGGAATTTGTGTCGGGTAATGACTGGTAGGGAGTTCCATCGACTGACGAAGCATTAATATTGTTGCCTTTTCCACCCTCTAATTCTACATTTTCAGTTGTGTTTTCAACATGACTACTGCTAGGGTTATGACTAAACACAGACTGAGAATCAGAAAATAAGGAAAAACTAGGACCGGACATGGCTGAGGCAACGGATTCAGCAGCTACTTGTGTTGAAGAATGATGTTGTCCACAGCGCCACCATCTACGCGCACAATGCTTCCGCCCCATAGTGAAAACAACAACCCATAGTCATTGATTCACAAAGTACAAAGAAAAATACAAAACTTCTATGATTTTGAAAACCCACTTTCACTAAATGTACTTGCAGAAGCAAAAATTTCACCCAAAAATTAATACTAGACGAAGAGATAGAACGAAATCGGAAGAAAAAATTAAAAACTCGAATCTGGGTGAAATATGGGTTCTCATGGTTTGGCTATGGAGATTTGGAAATTGTTCTCTAGTCTAGTGTTAACTGTTAAAGGACGAAGACAAGCATTAAAGACGGTGGGTAGCTTGGGCCGGGTGAAATAGGTGGGCTGGATTCTTTAGTCTAGCGTAAAGAACAAAGATAAGGCATTAAAGACAGTAGGTAGCTTGGGCCGAGTGAAATATGTGGGCCGGATAAATAAATTGGGCCGCATGGGTATTAAAAGGTATGGGGGAAGTGCACGGTTAGCCACTAATAACACATGTATTTACTTTTAAGCCACCGTTTAAAATGTCTTTAGTTTTTAGCCACTGCTTTAATAAACTATAACTGCCCGGACGAAAATACCCTTCTGCCCATGTCCTTAACTTTTGTACTTAACTTCAGAACTTCAGGACTACGTGTCCTTAACTTTTGAACTTGGAACTGTAAGTTCAGGACTTCGGGACCACATGTCCTTAACTTTTGAACTTGTAACTCTAAGTTCAGGACTTCAGGGCTACATGTCCTTAACTTTTGAACTTGGAACTCAAACTTCAGGACCAAGCGTCCTTAACTTTTGAATTTGTAAGTCAAAGTTAAGGACCTATTGTCCTTACCTTTTGAACTTGTAACTGTAAGTTAAGGACTACTTGTCCTTAACTTTTGAACGTGTAACTGTAAGTTAAGGACTGTCTGTCCTTAACTTTTGAACTTGTAACTGTAAGTTAAGGACTGCCTGTCCTTAACTTTTGAACTTGTAACTATAAGTTAAGGAGTGCTTGTCCTTAACTTTAGAACTTGTAACTGTAAGTTAAGGACTGCCTGTCCTTAACTTTTGAACTAGTGTCCTTAACTATTGAACTTAACTTTTGAACTTGAACTAGTGTCATTATTTGCCTAATTGCTTTTGATATCATTGATACTAATGAATGTTGCATGAAGATCTCGTCTAGAGTTTCTTCTTCTCTCTCTCTCTCTCTTTATTTTTTACTGCTTATTTTACTTGGTGCCATGGACTTTGAATTGCACTGGAGTTGGAAAATCGGAAAATGTGGAAGATAACGATGATGAAGAGCTTCAAGCAGCATTTGAGAAATGGAAGTCTAAGACATATGCTTTGACTGTCCCTCTAAGAGTTGTTTCTCTTAGTAACTCATTTCCTCCAGTGTGGCTCAAGGTCTACTAACTCTGCTCCATATCTCACTTTCTTACTTTCATGACACGATCAATTCAGACCTTGTATGGTGTAAAAGTTGTCTTAATAAGTTGCAAGTATATATTTGTATACGTAGGATCAGAGAGAAAAGAGATAGAAGAAAGGGTAACACGGTCTTTTCATATTAATTTTAATAGACTAGTGGCTACTATTGCTAAGCATTAAAAATGCTGGATAAAAAGTAAATACCAGCTTAAATAGTGGCTACCCCACGCCATTTCTACTAAATAGTTTGGGCATGGGTATTAAAAGGTAAATAGTTTGGGCTTAATAGGAATAAAGTAAGATTTTCTCATTAAATTTCATTACCATTGCTAGGAGCTTTTGCAGCATATGCCAGGTGTAATATTAAGTTTTGCCGAGCAGAATTCACGTACCGGAAACCTATCTCCACAAAAATCTCCTTGTGCTTAAAAACATTTCCGACTTTTTTAGCCAAGGCAGTATGTGAAGTACAAGTGTTGAAAAGCTACTTAAATTAAGCCCATCCAAATGGGTAATCCTTTTGCGACTCAAAGAAACCTTTAGGTGAATCATTTATGATAATGAGAAAACTTCACTGTAGAATGCAAAAGTGGATCCAACAGGGACTTCAACATTGTAATAAGGAATCTCAATGCACATTGTCAAAGGTTTTATCGATTTCCCATTTACGTAACTCGAAATCATAATGAAACACTGGATTTCTTATCTCATGTCTTCTTTTCGTGAAAAAATACCAATTAAATGGAGGGTTTCAGCCTTTCTGGAGTCAAGACGCTCATTCAAAATAAGAGAACAAACATACTGATAATTGAAGGGTGAAAAACCAAATATGTTATCAGAAACTTAGACCCCGTTTGGCCATGAATTTTGCCAAAATAAATTTGGGATTTATTTTCAAAACTCATGTTTTGCCATAAATTTTGTCCATATTTTGGCCAAATCCCAAATCCCAAATTTCAAATCCCAAAATCAGCTATTGAGCTGATTTTGGGCCAAAATTCCAAAACTTGGGAATTATATACATGTTTTTCCAAAATAAAGTTGGAAAATATGGTTTGAAAACGTATGTCCAAACACATTTTCATGTTCAAACCAAACTTCATCGAAATCAGATTTTTCAAAATAAATTTGGGATTTATGGCCAAACGCTAGCTTAATGTAGATAATCTACTCGACCTGTTCAACTTAACATAATTCAATAATATTAAAGTAATCTGTATAACTAAGAATTAACTATGAGGCAAAAATCAGATCACAATAAATACAACAAATCCTTATCTAGTTATCATGCCTTAAAGAAAACCAGCTATTGAAAATCATCCCTCTCAGAAAGAAGGCAAGCACTAATGTTCCAAACTCTTTAACTTTTCTGGAAATCAAGATCACCTCTTGATTGAGTATAAGCAGGGACGTGACTGTATAGAACATTCCATCTATTTAGGCATGGAAAATGTAAAAGCTTGTCTTTATCACTAAGAGATTCATCAAACCAAGCTCCTTATAGCTGCCTCTTAGCACCACCAAAAGGAAGAGCCACATTATCTCAACCTGCGAAAATAGAGGACAAGGCCATGTTGACTGTGATTAAACAAACATGCACATCGACCAAATTCAATGTTCCAAACTCTTAACTTTTTCTCCTTTCTTGTTTTCTCATAAGTCAAGACAATGACGCACAAAACTAATCAAGTTCAATGGTTCAGTGCAGCTAAGCTAATCCAGACTAACTGACAATCGAATATAATGTTTAATATCTAAGGCTAATAAGTATTACTACTCTATAAAGTAAAGAGCTAGACGGGGGAAGAGCAATGAGAATATTCATGACATTAAGCAAGAGGGTAAATTTTAACCGGTCAATGTTTAACTAGGATTCTTTCATATCATGAAATGGTTTCGACATAACACAATTGGAATAATGAGCATAAAACAATTCTAACATGAATGTACTTCAAACATCATTCCAAATATAATAGTTCAACTAAAGGAGTTAGATACATTCAACAGATCAAAAGATAACCCTGCAATATCATAAAGCATTGTTTGGTTAGCTTTAAAAAAAAGTTTCACTAATTTACTCTAAGCAAAAGGCGAAATCCTAAGCATTACCGATGATGAAGTAACTACAAACAGTAGGACGAAAGCCCAAACCTGACATACAAAAAACATTATGACACATATCGACTTCCCAAGGAAAGCAAATTAACTCCCCTTTAGAAGGCAACATAACGATCCAACCATCGAAAGTCAATGTAAAGTCAAAATTATGATTCCCATCAAAATCAACTTACCACATATATACTCTAGTAGTGCAATCAAAATTTGGTGACCACATATATGCTCTAGTAGTAGTGACATCAAAATTCTAACTACAGAAAATATTTTTTAAATTTGAAATTCAAATTAATTTTTAAGATCATCTTTTTGAAAAAAATTGTAAAATATTTGGCTGAAACTATATTATTAAGGCTAATTTTAATTTGGCTAAAACTAATGGATCTTTATCCAAACCTTTTATAAATTTAGCTCTAAAAACTACACAATTAAAATAAATAGATGCATTTAAAGAAGATATAAAAGGAATTACACAGTTGGACTACATTATTCCGTCTATGGATAAAATAATAAAATTCTAGCCGAAGTATTTTCAGAAATTTGGGCCAAAGAGAAAAAAATACAGTTGAAATAAATGGTATACTATCTAAATAATAAACAAAAGAAAATACACAGTTGATATTCTATTATTTTGGATTAAAAAAATTTATTCGGGTAAATATTATGAAGTTCAGCCAAGGTTTTTAATTTGACCGAAAAAAAAATATGCAGTTGAAAAAAAAAAAGCTATTACATAAAGAGAAGAAATCAAAACAATAAGCAAAAAATAGACAATTAAAACAAATAAATCATTGTAAACAGCCAAGTCCGCAAGATAATTAGTACTTCAAATAATTAATGATAAAGTTCACTATTAACATTTAGAGCCTGTAAATGAAAAATAGCCTAAGATTCAAAAGTCATTGAAAAGAGCCCGTTTTAATACGAAATAAAATTTGAACAAAAATATCCTATACTTGCAAAAGCATAGAAACCCACTTTTTCAGTAATTTTACTTTTTTTAAAACCCTATAATTTTATATTAGAGTTTCACTTGTTAGAAGTTCGAGCTCTGATATTTTGTTTGGTTTAAAGGTAAAAAATATGTGAAGACTTTCATAGCGAAATTATAAGGAAAAATAGAATTATCACCTGACCAGTGATTAATTATTCAAGCTCAAAATATTTTTGCGAATTTTCTGTATCAAAGAAGCATTGCGTGTTTGTGTTTTTAGATCAAATAACCATTATGTGTTTGTGTATCTAAATCATCACTACTCACACAGAGATGGATGCTTATTGTGGTGGAATTTAAATTGGAGAAGTTTGAACTTCAACTCAATATGATGGAGTTTAACGTGGAGACTTAAACTCCAGGAAATTGTGCTAAAATTTAATATATAGAAGCTTGAATATCAGTAAATTATACTAGAATTTTTACTTATAGAAGCTTCAACTTCAGTATATTATGCTGAAATATTGTTTTTTTGGTAATTAAATCTTTATATTAATCACCAAAGTAATATTTACAAAGCAGTAGGTCATCACAACCTAACTTCCATCCTGGTTTCAATCATCTATCCTCCATCTAAAAGTCTAGCAACTACATCTATTAATACTTACATTTTGCTAGCAAAACTTTTGTATATCCTTCAGCTCTCATACTACATACACAAGCCACCTTTTTTGCAAGTATATCACATGTTGTAGCTGTTTTTTCAAAGATTCTTGCATTTCTTTCTATCCACAAAGTATATACATATTCTGCAACTATCATTTTGAGAATTCTAGCCATTTGTGATCTTCCCTTCCTCTTCTGTATTATCCATTGCTGCCATTCTGCCCATGAAGGTAAGCTAACTTGCATTTGAATCCATTGCATGAGCCTGCTCCATAAATCTCTGCCATACACACATTCTGCAAACAGATGCTCTTTTGTTTCTAGAGCTTGTTTACAAAAACAACATATTTCATCAACTTGGATCTTCCATTTCTTCAGTCTATCAGCAGTTTGAAGTCTTCCATGCATCAGCAACCATAGTATAAATATTGCTTTTGGTCTAGCCTGATTCTGGTACATTAGTCCCTTCCATGCTACCTTTGGCATCTCCCCTATCAGCTGCATATACACCTGCTTGATCACTTTCTTTTGTTTATCTTGATTACCATTAATCCCTGCCAGATTAGCTCTTGCTTCAAATATTTTCTTCAGCATCCATGATGATTGTTGTGGCACTCCCATGGTATAGAAAACCTGATCTTTAATGTAATAACTATGGATCCATTTGATCCACAGTTTGTCTTTCTTGTTTGCCAGCTCCCAGGTATACTTTGTTATGGCAGCTTTGTTCCACAGTGCTAGATTAACCATATTTAGTCCCCCTGTAGCTTTTGGTGCACACATCCTCTCCCAAGATACCAATGCCTTTTTTGTTATTATATTCTCCCCTGACCAAACATAACTCTGCAGTAAGCCTCAATTGTTTTGACCACTTTAGTTGGCATGATAAAAATTTGAGCCCAATATGCTTGGATACCAAAAATAACATGCTGAACCAATTGGATTCTACCTGCATATGAAAACTTTTTAGCTGTCCAAGATGAAATTCTTGCCACTATTTTGTCAATAAGGGGCTGCCATTGCAAGATTGAGAGTTTCTTGGAATCAAGAGGGATGCCTAAGTATTTGAAAGGCAGTGCCCCTTGACTGTATCCTAGTTTCCCCTGAATATCCTTTTGTGCCTCTTCACTGACCCCTCCAAAATAAATAGAACTTTTTGCTAGATTAGCTCTAAGTCCTGAGGCTGCTGAAAAGTTCTGGAATCTATCGTGAACTTGGCTTACTGAAGTTACATCTCCTCTTGCAAAGATCAGGAGGTCATCTGCAAAACTCAAGTGAGTTAGATTCATTCTTGCACACAAAGGATGGTAATGGTAAGTTTTCTCCTGCTTTAAGCTCTTTAAACTCCTGCTGAGGTACTCCATAGCTATAGTAAATAAAAAGGGTGACATAGGGTCCCCTTGTCTTAGACCCCTAGCTGCATCAAAAGGCTTTGTTGTTTCACCATTAACAAGAATTGTGTAGTTCACTGTTGTCACACACTTCATGGTCCAGTTGATGAATCTAGTAGGGAATCCCAGTGCTTCCAACATTTGATGCAAGTATCTCCAGTCCACTGTATCATAGGCTTTTTGAATGTCCACTTTGATAAGGCATCTAGGAGAGGTATTCTTTCTAGAGTAGGCTTTAACTAGTTCATGAGCAAGAATCACATTATCTGCAACTTTTCTTCCTGGGATGAATCCAGCCTGAGTTTCTGAAACAATGGATGCAATGACTTTCTTTATTCTATTAGCAAGAACCTTAGCTATCAGTTTATACAACACAGTGCAGCAAGCTATAGGTCTATACTCTCTGATATTTGTTGGATTTGGGACTTTAGGCAGGATAGTGATGGCTGTACAGTCCACTGCCCTATACAATCTCCCTGTGGTAAAAAAATTCTTGACTGCTTGACAAACTTCATCTGCTATTATTGGCCATCCTTTCTTGAAAAATGCTGCATTGTAACCATCTACCCCTGGAGCTTTATCATTACCAATTGCATTTAGCCCTTCATATATTTCATACTCAGTAACATCTGCCACTAATTTCACCTGTTGTTCATGGTTAAGAATTGGCCCTCTCTTCATTATCTCTCTATTGACTGCTGGCAAGTTCCCTATTGTTGACCCCATCAATGTTTTGTAGAAGCTGATAATCTCTTCTTGTATCTGCTGCTGGTCAGTTAATTTATTTCCAAAGCTATCTTGCAACTCTGTGATCACTTTCTTTTGTCTTTTTTCCTTCATTACTGCTGGGAAGTATTTAGAATTAGCATCTCCAAGTCTAAGCCATGTAGCTCTAGCCTTCTGTTGTAGTATGCTTTCTTCTATTAAGGACCATTTCTCCAATTACTCTAAAGCTTGTTTTTCCTCAGTAGCTAGTTTGTCTGAATAGCCTTTTGACATTTGTGCCTGAATATCCTGCAGCAGACTCCTAGTGGTTTCTAGCCTTTCTGTGATGCCCCTGAATTCTCTATTGTTGAGCTGCTTCAACAAAGGTTTTAGCCTCTTTAACTTTTGCCATATATTCCTCATAGGATCATGTTCATGATGTTCTTTCCATACTTCTTCTACCATTGATATAAAGCTTGGATGTTCTGCCCATATATTAAAGAATCTGAAGGGGATCTTGCCATGTGGTAACTGCCTTCTGATAGTAATAACCATTGGTGCATGGTCTGAAATAAATGGGAGCCTCTATTCTGTTTCCATGTGACCATTCTCCTGCATCCACTCCTCATTCCCAAATACTCTNATATTATTATGCCTAGCTTAAAACTCTGCAATGAATTGTTTGAGCAGATTTCCCTAGTACTGTAATGTCATAGTACTGTGGATCCCAATGTAACCAAATTCTCCCATTTATTGCATATTCATAGTTATATTGAGCTTGCCATCCAGATGTTATTAATTGTGAGATCTGAATTGCTTTCTCCTTCTTTACTCTTGTTTTCACTAAACCCACTAGCTTGATATTGTTCTCTTTTATGTAGGTACCTAACTCCTTCTGTTTATATCTCTTGTTGGTACCTCTTATATTCCATACCATCCAAGACATGTCAATGTTGGGATTGCCCACCTATATTAGGTGGTTTTTGAATTGCTATCACAGTTGTACTCTGAGCTTGGGTCCTTTGATTCACTGGGGACATTATAGCTTTGGCATAGGTCATTGGAGTTTCAACTGCCTTCATTTTCCCTTTATCTACCTGCCTGCTTGTCTCTATTGCCTCTCCTTCTTTGTGAGTTTTCTTGTTTTCAATTGGCTTAGGTACATTTAAAACTTCCTTGCTGATAGCTTCATCATGTTTCTGATCCCCTTCATTTATTGTAACTTGAGTTGGCTCCTTTGTTCTCCATATTTGCTTTACTGGTGGTGGCTTCCTATTCCTGAGCTGAGGAATTGGCTTGTCACGTCTGTTTAGCAGTACACTCATCTGCAAACATAGGGATCCCTATTGTACTTGCTATTCTGCTCAGTGAGTTCCCACTCCGACAATTCATGGGAAGTTTTGGGAACCTTACCCATAGTGGAATATCTGTTAAAAATTCTGCAGCAAAGTCAAAGTATGGAGACCAATGTTTCATTATCATTGGTCTTCCATTCATTGTATAAGGACCAGCACACATGATTTCCTTCATGTCCTCCAATGTTTGGAATCTCACAAGATAGTAACCCTCATCATGATAAAACAATTCTGGCATGGCAACTGTGTTCCACACCTGATTGATGTATCTTTTCATATAATTGTATCCTGGTTTTTCACCCAAGACATAGACAATCAAAGCATTCTGCCACTTCAGATTTTCCTGCTCAATCTCTGATTTCTCAAGTTTAGCTACTAGGCTCCCTTCTACAATTTCAGGAGTAATATAGGTCAGTGTCATACCGTTTGTTGCAGATCTATTGCCTGTGAGTACATTAGCCCAGGTAGATTCTTTAGCTGCAGTTTGTTTTTGCTCTTGAGTCATCAATGGAACAGTATTTCCAGCTGGTGTCTTAGCTGCATGCTCCTGTTCTTTGCTCAATGGAACAGTAACCTCTCGAATTGCAGGTGGTGTGATGCTTCCTCGTAAATCAACATGCAACGGTATTGGACTCGGATTTGCTTGTTTCTGTTGTTGCCTAGCTGTTCCTGAAGCTTCTCCATGGTAGATCTGTGGTGGGAGTACAGATCCAATCTCCTTGAATGCTCCAGAAGTGCTAACCACCTTCGATGCTCCAGAAATGGAATCCATGAACTTTGTTGCGCCCCTTTCCAATGTGTTAAGTTTAGGGATTTTGTCATCTACACGAATTTGTTGCTTTCTAGGCCGTCCTCGTGCTTTCTTTCCAGCCATGGCAAATCCGGCGCACGTTTGCTTAACATGCGCCGAGAGAGCTTGGAGAAGAAGTTTACTTATGCTGAAATATTTTATATATTAGCTAAGAGAATTTTTATCCGGATTTTATTTTTGCATTTAAAAGTGATTATTTTTAATTGCATTTTGAATTTGCATCTAGTTTTTTAATTATCGGTCCGCAGGTGATCAACCCGCGCTATTTGTATAATAATTTAGGTGACATCGAATAAATAATGCCAAGGTTGGGGTAATTATGTATTTTATCTTATTTTAAATACAAGAGTAGAAGCTCTTCATAACGATGCCAAATAAAGAGCAACAATATAAATAAGATTTGCACCAAACAAGTTAGAAAATGAGGAAAATCATCCAAAACTAAGCAATTGTTCATTGTTTAGTTCACCGTTTGTGTATCTAAATCATCAACCTCAGTTCAAGTTCAAGTTTAAGTTCAAGATCGATCCAATGATTAACGAATCGAAAATGCAATTTGAAACGAATAGTTGTACGAAAAAAATTATGGAGCAAATGAATAATTTTCTCTATATTCACTTTAAAAATGCTGCCTCTCTTTGAGGGCGTTCGGACATAAGAATTGTAAAATTCCAAAAAAAAAAGTGAATAAAAAATTCAAGTAAAAATGGTATTTAAAAATTAGAGTTGTGATTGGACATGAATATATATTTGGGTTGTTTTTGAAGTTTTGTGAGTGATCTGAGTGAAATTTGAAAAACAGCTTTTTGGAGTTTTCAAATTTTCGAAAAATTTCAAAATGCATCTTCAAGCGAAAATTGAAAATTTTACGAACAAAAGCCGATTTCGAAATAAAGTAAATTTTTTTTCCCAAAAAAAGGAAAAAAATTCTTATGTCTAAACGCTCAAATCATTTTCTCTCATCTTATTTCAAACCTGACCTAAAATAGGTCACATATATATGTCTCGGAGCGTAGTGGACTTTAGAAAGAATGTCTCGAGGAATTTTATAATCAGGGGCCAGATGGGTCAAGTGGGTTCATATGAACCCCTTTTGTTAGAAAATAATACTGTGTATGTATGGGATATAAAATATATATGGCCCCGCTTAGAGCGGTTAAAATAGCACGGTCTAGCCAGTTTTCGGACTGGTCATTCAAAAATAGCTAGCGTTTGCCAAGTCATTAAAAATAGCCACTATTTTACTGCAACAGAGACCGGTCCAGCATAATATACTGGAGTTTGGCGCACCTGTGTATGAACTTCCAGCATATTATGCTGGACCGGTATACTTTGCTGGCTCCAGTATAATATGCTGGAGACTGGAGCACCGGTGCTCCAAACTCTAGTATATTATGCTTGACCGGTATATTATACTGGAACTCCAGTATATTAGACTGGAGTTCCAGTATAATATACTGAAACTTCAGTATATTATGCTGGAGTATTTTTCCGGATTATGAACAGTGTTTTCGTTCAGATTTATCTTTACATGAAAAGTGACTAAATTTCGATTACTTTTGAAACTGTGGCTATTTTTGAATGACCACTTGTAAATCTGGCTATTTTTGAATATCTCCCCTTAGAGCAAAGGTAGAGTCCAGCCCACTAGCAAAGTGGATTCAAAGTTGGAAAACCCACTTGAGTTCGAATATGGTCAGCAACATCGGCGCATATTTTCTCGTAAAAGTTACACGGGGCGCCCTATTTGGTCGCCCCCATTTAACATATACCCATTTTTTAAAAGTTCTAACTTGTACGTACTTTTTAAACAACTTCAGCCCCCTTTCTCCTCCTCCTTCGTTTTCTTCTTCTTTCTTCTGTTGTTGTTGGTGCTGCTATGAAACTTCAGTTCATGGGATGATTGCCATAAGTATGTTTATCAGATTATTTAAAAATAAATTATAAATAATTACGTATGTTAGTAGATAATAATTTGTGAATATTTCCACGTACGGGAAGTTTAAGGTCACACTAAGTGATTCTTTTCATGATAATTCTGTTCTTTTCACGTTTATTTGTTTCCAAAATTTTATGATTTAGATACTGTTGGAAATTTGATTATTTTATATTAGACTGATTATAACAAAACTAATGAATCCAACAAAAAAACTTCAGCTTATTTAATGCTGAATTTTTTCAAATAAACTAAATAACTTCAGCATCTTCTGCTGAAGTTCTTTTGAAAAAGCTTATCCAGGACAAAAAAACTTCAGCTTATTTAGTGCTGAAGTTTTTATAAATGAACTAAATAACTTCAGCATCTTCTGCTGAAGTTTTTAAAAAAGCTTAATGACAAAACTAATAAATCCAGGACAAAAAGACTTCAGCTTATTTAGTGCAATTACAAACAAAAACTTCAGCAAATAGAGAACAAAACTTCAGCTACTATGCTTAAGTTCAGCAATTACAAACAAAAACTTCAGCAAATAGAGAAACAAACTTCAGCTATCATGCTTAAGCAGGGGCGGCCCTTCCATAAAGCAAGTAAATCAATCGCTTTAGGCCCATATTTGTGGGGGCCCCATTTTTTATTACACCTAATAGACTATGTATAAGTTTAAAAAGAGTTGTGTAAAGTGAAAAAGTTTGATTTCTTTCTTTAACATATATAGAGAAGAAGGATTTGCAACTGCTATGATTTCTACCGAGGAAATTGCACTTGAAATAAATATCGAACCCGAATTTCGCAAGAAACGTGTGATATATAGGAAGTAACAATTTGATGTGCAATGTTGATAATGAAATCTCAAAATCTTTCGAAGAGTCCTTTAGAGTTGATTACTTTTATACATGATAGACAAAGCTATTTTTTCACTTCAAAATAGATTTGAACAATTCGAAGCATATGAAAATATTTTTGATTTTCTATTTAGTAGTAAAAACTAAGAACGCTAGATGTTGAAAATTTGAAAAAAATATTGCCTTAATTTGGTTGTTCCTTAAAGCATAATAATCAATTCGATAATGATAGTTTAGATTTATTTTCTGAATTAAAAATATTTAAAAAAATAGTATAATTAGAAGATAGTAGTTTAATTGATACACTTAATCTAATAAAAAGATTTAATTCTTTTTCAAATGCTAAATTTCTTATAGAATAATGTTAATAACTCATGTTGTTGCTTCAGCGGAAAGAAGTTTTCAAAATTAAAATTAATAAAATCTTACCTAAGAACAACAATGTCACAAGAAAGGTTAAATGGATTAGTTATATTGTCAACTGAGAAATACTTATTAGGAGTTATTGTTGGTAAGAAAATTATTTATGACTTTGTATTTAAGAAAAGCTAAAAAAATAGATTTCAAATAAATAATAAAAAAAGTTAAAAAATTAAGGCCCTTTATAAAGTTTGGCGTTAGGCCACAAAAATGGTCAAGCCGCCGCTGTGCTTAAGTTCAGCAATTACAAACAAAAACTTCAGCAAATAGAGAATAAAACTTCAGCTACGATGCTTAAGTTCAGCAATTACAAACAAAAACTTCAGCACACTTGGTTCATCACACTTGCTACTTCAGGTCCGTCTACTAGAATGCTGAAGTTTTGCGTGATTGCCTTTGCTACTTCAGCCCTGTATGCTGAAGTTACGCGAAAAAGTGGGTACGTTTGCACTTTTTTTGCAAAGCGGGCACAAATTAAAACGTGACCCAAAAAACGGGTATAGATGCAAATACCCCTATTTTCTCTCGGTATAAAATATAATATGGTGAAAGAAAACGGCACCATTTAATTTATTTATTTATCTGCATAATCTGAAAATTATAAAATAAAAAAAGGTACTGATTCAATAATGTATTTTAATTTTTCTATAAAAAAATATTTTGTTGACTCTTTGTATATTTTCTTCTTTGCATGTTGGACCCGCTTGATGAAAATCCTGTCCGCCACTGCTTTTAATACACATAGAAAGGAAAAATTTACTATAATACCCAACACTAATAGATGGTTGACTGGTTCTTTCCGTTGTTTGTTTTATGTATACAGTTGTCTAACAGCCCTAGCTTATTGCTAATTCAATTCTTTTGCTCGATAAATATTTACTAGTTTACGTTATATATACTTTTTAACATTGATGCTATCCGAGCATATGTTCTAGAATTGGATTAATCATATTTATCAGGAGAGAACAATAGAATAATTAAATTTATTGTTCATGGATATTAATGTTTTACATCGTAATATCTTACGTAGGTATACATCTTTTTGCTTGATATATACAACTCTTGCTTCTTTCTCATGTGAGTGTTTTCTACCCGACCTTATTTGCAAGGATTCGATCGGTCGGTTTGCTTTCTAGAACCTCGTTTCCTTAAAAAAGACTCCTCGTATGTGATTTAACTATTTTATCACTTGCGGAGATGGTTAGTTCGGGTTGAAATCGTAACATTTAGTTCCTTAATATTGCGTTAAAAGGGGTAAGTTTAACTTGGATCAACATTTGTTGAAAAAGACCTCGGAAATGGATTAACGGTCCCAATAGGTTAGTATGATGATTTTGGACTTGGGCGTATATTCGTATCGGGTTTTGGATGACCCGGGAGCGTTTCGGCGCTTAATATTGAAGGTTGGCACATTTAAGGTTCTTCAAGTTCTTTAAACTTGGTTTGGAGTAGTTTTTGGTGTTATCGAGGTCCGTTTGGGATTTCGATCTCGGGAATAGTTCCGTATGGTGATTTAAGACTTGCACGCAAAATTTGGTGTCATTCCGAGTAGTTTAAGTATGATTCGGCGCGTTCGGAGTGAGTTGGAAGAACTTGAAGTTCATGAGTTGATTCTATTTGGTTTTGGGTTGTGATTCTTAGTTTTGATGTTGTTTTCCGTGTTCCGAGGGTGCGAGCGAGTTTGTTTTATATTTACAAACTTGTTGGTATGTTTGGTCGAGGCCTCGGGGCCCCTGTATAGGATTCAGAGGATCGACAGAGCTTGATTGCTCTTTGGAGAAGAGCTGATAGTGGCTGCCATCTGGTGCATTCGCACCTGCGGTGGGAATGGCCGCAAGAGCGGCACTGCAGGTGCTACGTCTCGTTCACAGAAGCGGAAAGGGGAGGGGGTCAGCGTGTCCACAGAAGTGGACTTGCTTCTGCGATGAGGGGATCGCAGGAGTGGAGGAGGCCAGGGTGGGCAAGGTCGCAGGTGCGAGAGGCGAGCCGCATAAGCAGGCTCGCAGGTGCGGTGCCCTTCCGCAGGTGCGCCCAATGCTGGGCTGTGTGTGTTCCGCAGAAGCGGACCTTTGCCCGCAGAAGCAGCGTCGCGACTGCGACCCAAGGTCCGCAGAAGCGGAATCGCTAGAGGCAGTGAGGGCTTTTAATGTCGGGACTTAGGCATTTTAGCTCATTTCTTTCATCTCTTGGGCCATTTTGGAACTCTTTAAAGAGGGGTTTTCTCCTAGCACTTTGAGGTAAGTATTTTTTATATGAGATATGTTCAATACATGTATTTTTGATAGATTCTTAGCATATAAAGTGTAAAAATTGTGGGGTTAGTTGAAAAACTTAGGTTTTGATAAAATGAGATTTAGCCACCAAAATAATTACGGAATTGGTTGAAAATTATATATTTGAGTTCGTGAGGTTATGGGTAATAACTATCTTCAAAAAATTTCGAAGTCCGGACATGTTGGTCTGAGGGTGAATTTTAGGAATCTTCCAATTTGGGTTAGGTAATTACTCTAATAGCTAAATTATTAGCTTTTGAGTGTATATTGATTAATTTATATAACATTTAGCTAGCTTCAAATTGTTCGATACCAAGTGGAGGCCTTAGAGTGAATTTGTGGGCCAAAAATGAGCTCCGGGACGAAGTAAGTCTCTTGCCTAACCTTGTGAGAGGGAATTTACTCCGTTGGTGTTTTAAATCACTATTTGCTTCTAATTGTGGGGGGCTACGCACGCACGAGGTGACGAGAGTCCATGCGTAGCTACTAATTATGCTATGTTTGGTAGTTTTAGGACTCAAATCATGAAATACTTGTAATGTTTATGCTCTAGTTATTAATTTAAGTGTCTAAATTATATTGAAACTTGATAAAGGATTCATAAAGACCGAATTTCACTTACTTGAGTTTTGGCGGGTTGCTTGACCGTTAATAGAAATTGTGCTTCTTTGTGTATTAGCCTTGTAATAGCTTTTAAGTCGGATGTGCATAAAGTATTCTCTCTTCTTGTAGAGCGGGCCGAATGCCTCGGCAGTATAATAGATGCATCTATGGTTGGTGCTGCTCGACCCTCGGTAGTGTACACATTATTCTAGATCGAGTTGTACGACCTCGGCATAAATCATGCGTGTTAATACTTGGAGCACGAATACATTTGATATTATTTTCGTGAATTGGGAGGTTATAATTTATTTATTTGCTCGAGATTTATTTGGAATTAGTATGTGTTAGTGGAAGACTTTTGGAACTTACTATTGGTTAAAGAATCATTTAATCAGTGTTACTACTGTGTTAGTATTATTGTTCACATATTCTATGCATATTTAGCATTCCTGTATTTTATTGTTAGCCCATAGTAAGTGTCGATGTCGACCCCTCGTCACTACTTCTTCGAGATTAGACCGGATATTTATTGGGTACATGTTGTTTATGTACTCACGCTACACTTCTGCACTTATCGTGCAGGATCTGAGGCAGGTGCATCTGGCAGTCTTTCCGGCACATACCCCCGATACCCCTAGGCTTAGTGGTAAGCTGCTTTCTGAGTTCGTTCTGTAGCACCCAGAGTCTCTCTTTTGCATTTTATTTTTTGTCTACTCTATTTCAGACAGTAGCTTAGTGTTTTGTATGTTCTACTAGTTGCTTATACACTTGTGACACCGGGCTTTGGAACACATGTTAGTGAAATTTATGGTTTTGAGCATTTATTCACTGCATTTGCTCTTACATTGGTTTTCGCCTTACTTTACCAAATTTTCTACTCATTATCTTCTTAATAAATGAAATTCAACACTTTGAAATTATTAAAAAGAACAATTACATGATTAGTTCACCGTTGGCTTGCCTAACAGCGACGTTAGGTGCCATCACGACCTATAGGAGAAATTGGGTCGTGACATTATTCACCAAATGTAACACTTTGAATGCATGTCTAGCCTATTCTAGAGTTACGAGTAGGGGTGGCAAACATGCAGGGTCGGGTAGGATAGGGTATGAGCGGGTCGAAAATGAGTAATTTAAAAACAGATAAATTATCCGACCCGACCCGTATTTGAGACGGATAAAAGGCGGGTTATCCGGCGGATAATATGGATATCCATATTATCCATGGTTTCTTGAATATGATCACTTATGGGAAAATTTCTAGTGTCCCAAACTTGAAGAACTCCTAATTAGAGGCTTTACAAATGTAAAAGTTAAACACATTAGTTATCCATTGATTATCCATTTGATTAACCATTTTCTAAGTGGATAATATGGTTCTTATCCATATTTGACCTGTTTTTAAGAAGTTCATTATTCAACTTATTTTTTAATGAATAATATGGGTGGATAACTGTTTTCTTTTAATCATTTTTCTTTCTTGCTGTTTTTTTTTTTTTTACTAACATAGGAAACGTCTTGTTCTTCGGTGTCTAAAAAAGGAGTGGACCAATGTGTTAAATTTCAAATCATATAACAATAGGCGGCTAAATAGTGTGGCGAATGGTTTGAATTCCTTAATCTTTGATCTGGAGCTCTTTCACACTCTATATGGATCATTGTTCCCTATCGTTTTATAATGTATAGTATTGTATTGTATCGTTTTATAAATACAATGTTTGGATAGATTGTATTGTTTGTTATTATTAAATAATATTTTGTTGTTTGGTTTGACTGTATCGTACTGTACTGTAACTGATAAGTTTTCTAAACCTCAATTATTTAAATATTAAATTTATAAAAAATTATGCATAAAAATAATTTTAAAAAACAAAACAGAAGGAGACAAAACACCTTAAGAAAGCAGAACAAAGGAGCGAGACAAAAGAAGGCAAAACACAACTAATTAGAATTGAGTTAAAAGCAAATTAAGAGAAAAAATAAGACAGAAGGCGGAAAAATACATTTAACATTGGCGACAAAAATTTTGAAAAAAAAAACAAAGTAGGTTATAGATTTGAGATTTGGAGTTAAAATATAAAAAAGGTAAATGTTAAAATAGAATTGTGGAGCAATAAGTCAAGGCATAATTGGAAAGAAAAATAAGAAACAATCCCACCACACCAAATCGGTCATTTCAAAATATGGGATTTTTCATTGTTCCGGAACAATAAATTTAACAATACAATACAACTAATTTTAATGAAACAATCAAAACAAACATTATTTTAAAATAACAATACAATACGATACAATGGAAACAACCATCCAAACAAGCTGTTAACTTCTAACTTTGGAATAGAAAACTTCTTCATAGTGAGATTTTACCCCTTTAATGAGCTTATCTGGTGTGAATCAAGATTAGTCGATTAAATAAATTCGGGTACTAAATGTCTAAAGAAAAATAACTAGAGAGAAAAAAATAAATAAATAAATAAAAACAAAATCTAGCTTGATGACCGCCATCATATATTTTTGCCATTTCACAAAGACTCTAGTGTATCCAGTTTTTTATATCAATATCAATATAAGAGACAATAGTAATATAGAAATATTTTCCACTCTTGGCCATTAAAAGATATGTCATTTTCCGAGGAGTGCTATGTTTTTTCCCTCTTTCTTGTTTTACCTTATAAAGTATACTTTTTGCTCTTGAATCTTGATGATAAAATTTGAAAAATCATTTTTAGTTTTATTCTTTTATTATAATTTAAAATAAAAAATCTTAAAATAACATACAAAACATATTTGTAAGATCAATTTTTAAAATTCAAATTATAGAGTTATGTTCGCCAATTTTCTCCATTATACTACTTGACCACTCTCAGTTCAATATTCATGAAACCACTATATATTACACAAGTTTGAGATTTCTTTAAAAAAAAATAAAAGGGATCGTTTCTAAAAGCGGTGCAAGTAAAAGTGTCAATGAGGATCGAAATTCGGAGAGTAAAGAGAGGAAGGAACCCTCTTTTGAAGTCCTACGTACTGCTCTTCTCTCAATCGCTCTTTGGTATTCGGAAGTGGAAAGCGAACTGCTGGCTGTGGCCGAAAAGAGAGGTTCTGTCTTTCTTCATTCAAGTAAGAAAAAGATGGGACGCTCGCAGACCTGTATGGAAGGAAGAGAATTATTAGAACTCTCGTCCGCCCCTCTCTTTACCCTCTGTAGCTGAACTTTCTTACTTATGCGATGAGGAGCTTACTTAGTATTGAAATCGAGTTGGGAGAAAGTACCGAAAGTCGGCCGCCCGCCCTATCATCCCTTTATGTATTAGGGCAAAATTATTTATTAAGAAACAAAAGATATAAATTGTGTTGACTATTATTTTGAGAACACTTATATATATTTCCAAATAATTATCCAAAAATTAAAGTAAAACCAGACAGGGTATGTCATGGCCTCATAAGTTGCCTTTGATGTCGGTTCCAACTTCCACCTCAGCAAGCACATCTAATTTTGTATTCTTTCATTTACGTTCACCTCCCTTAAAATTGACCATTCCCTATAGACTTTGATATAGACATTTTTGTAGTACCCTTTCAAGTGACACCACCTACTCTAATATTTTTTTTTAGTAGGAAAAGATATTTATTTATTTATAATAGCTAGGTAACATTTGGTGCTAGTGCACGACAGTCATAAGTCATAACTAGTGCCACGATGGGCTACAAATATGCCTCTTAGGATATTTTCGTTTCCTAGGACAGCCAACTTATAACACAAACTATCCGAAATGTTTCTTACACAAACAAAACTTCCCTTATCTTTATGGTAGGCATCTACCACCGATGCAGGAGGTATTATAAAAGTACATAAGTTATTTGAGTTGGACTGCATAAGAGCTTTCTTAGCCAAAAGATAGTGCGACATTATTTGCTTGACGAAAATTGTGCTTCACCACGATCTCCCCCATTTGCATTGTCTGCTTCATTAACCATCTGCATTGACAAATTAAATCGGAGTAAGTTGGATAATCAGTGTCTAGTAGGCGTATTACTTATGTTGCATCCTGTATACGGTAAAATCATGTGCCCCCGATTTTGTGGGATCGAAGGCTCACATCGAGGAACAGAAGGTTCGCGTCGAGGAATAGACTCGCTATGGACCGAGTTCGAGCCCGAGGGCTGAACATAAGGTTCGAAGATCTGTGTTTGAAGAACGTCGGAGCCCTGTATGACCAACCCCGAGATAATGCCGTTATGGGGTTGTAACAGAACAAGCAAGATTCCTGCCACGTCCCCAAGATCATGGCGTAAATTTCGGAATAGATTTGTACGAATTAGTACTAATCCGTACTAGGCGGTTAGACAACTATCCCAATAAGATTCTTTACTGTAAATAGAAATGTACCGTATTTAGGGTTCCCCTATCATATAAAGGGGACCCCAATCATTTGTAACGATCATCAATCATTGGCAAAAGAATACATTCTCTTACTTTCTCGTTCATTGTTCATCAGAATTGTCCTTTAACTTTATTGTTCTTACTTTACTGTTCTTGACCTACCTCGAGGCCACCTTAGCTCGAAGTCGAGACTGGCTTGCACACTGGTTTGATTTTACTTATTTCCTTCATTTATACGTTAGTTTTCTTGGTTATTAATTAGTATTAAACTAAATCACATATCTTTAAAACCATATATCAAGTTTAATTGTTACTTGTATTTTTGAGGTAAATAGTTTGGCGCCCACCATAGGGCTAAAGATAATAGTGATTATTTCAGTACTGATTCTGATAACACACGTTATTTTCACACTTGTTCTTGTCAAGAATTTTCGTTCTCAGGTTAAAACATGTCAAACTCGCAAAACGCACCCGTACACGGCGATGAGGGTCTTGGATTTCATGGGAAAAAAACAATGTAAGGGTCGGTGTACCACCGATTAACCTTGGGGAAGTGCCAAATGCGGAACCAATCGATGTTAGTTCGCACATTGCTTTGAATGCGGATTTAGGCGCAGACACCAGAGGAAGTGTACGCAGGGAAGCCCGATCTGGTGGCCAAGGAACATAGGGTATAGGAGATGGGGGAGTCAGCCTCCAAGTAATATTCGAGATGCTACAAGCTCAACAGGTTGCTATCGCTCAGCTTCAAAGCCAGCAGAAAATCCAAGTATAGTCGAACCAGAAAACATGCGACGTACTGAGCCGATACCGGAAAGATCAAACGGTAATGGCTCGGTGACTGATCCCACAATTATGAGGATGCTCAAGGAACTTACCAAGAGAATCGAGTTCGGAGAGAAGAAGATTGAGGATAATGACAAAAAAATGGAGACCTATAACTCCCGTGTTGATCAAATACCGGGGGAACCCCCAGTCTTGAAAGGTTTGGATGCCAAAAAATTCATACAAAAGTGATTCCCTCTGAATGCGGCTCCAAAGCCCATTCCTAAAAAGTTTCGCATGCCCGATATACCTAAATACAACGGGACAACCGATCCTAATGAACATATTACCTCATACACTTGCGGGATTAAAGGAAATGACTTGAATGATGATGAGATCGAACCAATATTGTTGAAAAAATTTGGGGAATCTTTGTCAAAGGGAGCCATGATTTGGTATCACAACTTGCCCCTCAACTCTATCGATTCGTTTGCTATGTTAGCAGACGCCTTCGTGAAAGCACATGCCAGGGCCATAAAGGTGGCGACAAGGAAATCAGACGTTTTTAAGATAAGACAGTGGAACGATGAGATGCTAAGGGAGTTCGTATCCAGGTTTCAAATGGAGCGAATGGAATTACCACTAGTCTCAGATGATTGGGCAGTACAAGCTTTTATGCAGGGGTTGAACGAGCGGAGTTCGATCGCGTCACGATAATTGAAGCAAAATTTGATCGAGTACCCAGCTGTGACTTGGTTAGACGTACATAATCGTTACCAATCGAAGATCAGGGTCGAGGATGACCAGTTGGGAGCCCCCTTGGGTTCGTTCATCCTAATAGATTGGCAGTTAAGTCCCCAAGGGATACGGATAGGGAACCAAGATCAAACAAGGAACGGTATCATCCATATGTCGATTGGAGAAACAACGGTTCGGGGCGTAAAGCTCCTCGGAACAATCAAAGGAATGATCGAGGTCAAAGCTCTCGGGGACTTATGAGTAAGAATGGTTTTGATAAACATACCGACCCCGCGGAAGCACCTCGATAGTCGGAGTATAATTTCAGCGTAAATGCATCGGGGATCGTGTCAGCTAATGGAAGAATCAAAGATACCAGGTGGCCCGGGCCTATACAAACCGATCCTTCTCTAAGGAATCCAAACTTAGTGTGTAATATCATGGCACACATGGTCATAGGACCGAAGACTGCAGGCAACTGAGGGAGGAAGTAGCTCGATTGTTCAACGAGGGTCATATTCGAGAGTTTCTCAGTGATCGAGCTAAGAACCACTTCAGGGAAAGAGATGCAAACAGAAAAAACGAACAGGAAGAACCGCAACATGTGATTCATATGATCGTTGGCCGTGTCGATGTTCCACAAGGGCCTATATTCAAACGCACCAAGGTGTTGATCACCAGAGAAAAACGGACTCGGAGCTACGTGCCCGAGGGTGTCCTATCATTCAATGACGAGGAAGCGGAAGGCATATCTCAGTCGTATAATGATGCCCTGGTAATTTCTATTTTGTTAAATAAAATTCAAGTTAAACGTGTTCTAGTGGATCCAGGTAGCTCAACAAACATAACCAGATCGAGGGTCGTAGAGCAGCTCGACCTATAGGACCAAATTGTACCTGCATCCCGAGTCCTAAATGGCTTCAACATGGAAAGCGAAACACGAAGGGGGAGATAATCCTACCAGTGAACGTGGCCGGGACCATCCAAGATACAAAATTCCATGTCATTGAAGGCGACATAAGATATAATGCACTGCTCGGAAGGCCATGGATCCACAACATGAGGGCAGTACCTTCAACCCTTCATCAGATGATGAAATTCCCAACAGTGGATGGTGTGAAAACGGTTTACGGAGAACAACACGTCGCAAAGGAAATGTTTGCAGTTGATGAGGTGAAACCGATACCTGTGCCTTCGACCTCGGAAAAATCAAGCATCAAAGATAAGCAGACGGCCAAATAGCAATCACCGTCCACAGCCTCGACCAGACCGGAGGAACATGTAATCGAAGAGAAGAAGAGGATTTACTTACTCCTCGAACTTTTATTGCTCTCGAAGAGTCAGATGTAACCAAGTCGACGGTCGAGAAACTGGAACAGGTTATACTGATCGAGTACATTCCCGAGAAAAAGGTATACCTAGGAACGGGGTTAACCCCCAAACTCAGGAAAAAACTCATTCAATTTCTTATCGATAATATGGATTTTTTTGCTTTGTCCCATTTAGACATGACAGGGATCCCACCGAAAATAACAACACACCGGCTAAGCCTCGACCCTAGGTTCAAACCGGTAAAGCAAAAAAGAAGGCCCCAGTCCGAGGTGAAGCATGTGTCACACCTCCTTTTTCCACTACAGCCCCGTAAAGGGTATAATAAAGGGAGTTATTTCCAACTTGAAGTGACCATCGAAACATGATTCTTTTATTAAAAGATTCGGAGTCGCCACTTGGGAGATTTATGGTGTCCCAAGTCACCGGTTTAAATCCCGAATCGAGGAAAGGGTTTGACTCTGTTATACAGTCTGCGAATCAGAAATTCGGGTAAGGAATTCTGTTAACCCGGGAGAAGGTGTTAGGCACTCCCGAGTTCCGTGGTCCTAGCACGGTCGCTTTGATAATACTTGGCTTACTAAAATTGTTTAATTACTGATTTTAAAACCTATGTGCATTTACTTCTTTCACCGCTTTTAATTAAGAAAATTATCTTAAAACGGGTTACGCGTACGTATACCCGCTTGTTTGGCGCGTCAAAAATTATGTCACGCGAACGTGTCCACAATTAATGACGCTTTATTATTATTAAGAGAGTTTTGGTCCGAAGTTGCGCGAACGCATACTCCGGTTTTGTTTTTAGAATCGCAATTATGTTACGCGAAAGTATACACAACCACGATAGTATTTTAAATGGCCTAAAGGATATTCTACGAAATATTAGTCATTTTTAATATCTAGGTTATAAAGCTAATACGAGGGCCACAGAAAAACCAATTAATAGCCCACGAAAACCTATTTTTATTACTAGGAAAGCGAACGCATACTCCAAATTGATTTTAGAATTGTGATCATGTTACGCGAACGTATACACAATCACAATGATAGGGGAAAGTAGGCTCACTGAATCTTTCTCTTCACATTTCAGTGCAATGACATTGCATAGTCTGGCAAATTCATCCAAATTTAACTAACTTCAAACAAAGGAATTCATGAAATGAGTAGAACAACAAAAATGGAAGACAATATAGGCAATTTCATGGTTGAGAACAGATTTCCATTACAGAAAGGATTTATTCCTATTCTTCAAAGACCATCTGGTTCCATGTAAAAATATGAGAAGCTTATGCTCTTTGACTTAAGCTTATTGCACAGAGAGGTCTGCTTATTGCACAGAGATCTGCTTATTGCACCACATAGAGCCCAAGTGATTAGTTATTAATCATTCATTCCCATCACAGACAAAGTATAGGTAGGACAAAGCAAAAATCTCAAAATTGCGACTAAGTGGACTGGCATTCTGAATTTAATGAGAATCACGTCTCCTTGATACCAAAACTAACTCAACTTATCAGAAGAAATGGAATTCAGCAACTAAATCAAAGAATCCAGGATAGGTATTAGTCTATAATTAGCACAAAAATCTCCAATGAACCAATTCTCATCAAGATACTTGAACAAATTGAATTGAGGTTAGGCTTAACACAACCAATGACTAGCTATATGCTGAATTTCCAAACAGAAAACATCAAGGCTAACAATAAGGGTCGTCCTGGACCAACTACACATTCCCAGTATAGCTTGATGGTTTCCTGAACCATTAAACAAGCCCTGAACCTTATGGCTCATGCTGAGTACAGCAAGACGAGCATACAAAGGACAGGAATGGATCCTCAAGTCGGTGACACACTCACAGTTCGAACACAACGAACAGGGGGTAAAGCAGACAATCAGTGGTTACCAAGTTCCTGAACCAATGTTCTCATAATTTTAAATGTAAAACAGAGCCAGAAATTAGGACAGATTCAGCAATAGAAAGGTATAACTTGAAGCTTAAACTTTCAGGTTTACAATAATATCAACTCAAACACATAGGATCTATACCAAACGGTTAATGTTCACAATTGCTCTAGCTTTTGACACATGAATTCCAACACCAATTATTTTTTCTCCTTTACTGTTACGACTCTAAATCACAAGTGGAAAGCAAGACTAAACTAATCAAGTTGAGAAGAGATGTCAGCAGATTCTATTCAAGGGAAGAACAACAATCAAATAGGACTATCAGTCAGCAGAAGGGCATAAACAGGGTAAGGGGCAGCAACCAATTTAGAGCATCAGGCACATAGACTGGATCTTCACTAGGCAGAAAACACCACTCGTTTCAGCACTATTTCGAGCTCCAGCTGAGAAGGGCAAACTAAACATTCATAAAAGACCACGAAAAACATGTCACTAGAATGAAATTCAGCTAATCGTTTCACAACTAATCATGCTTTAACCAAACAAAGCGAAACTAATGGAAAAACAGCAAGCATTGAAGAATAAAAGGCGTCGCAGATTCATGCTTTACTAGCTATAAAGTTTATCAAAATGCGGCTTATCACATTGACATCACATAAATCTCAGCTCAACCAAGACTGAATCTCCTAACCATGTTTTAAACCATCTAAACAAAGTAGTACAGGAGAGGAAATAAACCTGAATGCTCAAAACTTCAATTAATTTCAGGAGTAGAAATACAATGAACTTCGGCGGTGAAATCCGAAGCACGCAGCAGCCAAGAAACAGCAACTAGCAACCACGAATGAGCCTCGATTGGAACTCGAGTCGACAAACGACTCACTCGAACTCCATACTCGACACCCGTAATCCAGAGCAAAATAAAATGAAGGAGTAAAGGTGCAAGAGAAATCGAACCACTATATCTCTTTTTGTATATTTATTTTTTATTTTTTATTTTTTGGAATTGAAACTAAAAGAAAATCCAAAACGAAGGTTCTGTATCAATCAAACGAACACAAGAAATCAGAAGAAAAAAATAGAAATCAGAAATTTCACTCTTTAGAACCTTAGAATTTTTCTCTCAATTCTCTCTCTGAAAAATCCTCTCCCAAAATTAGTCCCCCTCCCAGAAGAGAAAAGCTCACCTTATATAGACCCTCTTGATTTTTCTTGAAACTTCCACACACACCCGAAAATCTCTGCAAATCTCCTTCTATGAACGATTTTTGGGATAGATGGAGGGCGAGGATCGATTTTCATCTATCCACGACCCCCATTTATCCAGCCAATCGATCAGGAGCTAAGTGACGCGCAAAAAAATATCTGAAACGAATCTTCTATTCATCAGAAACCGTTACATTGTGGTGACGAGGAGAGGAGGAACGCGTGAGGAGAGGTTTGATGCTTACTCGCAATGGATTTGGGCTGAGATGGGGGCTGGGTTCGAGTGATTCTTTGGAGAAGAAGAACAGTCGCGTGGGTTTAGGGATTTTGAGCTTTGGGTCTCTACATCTATCCGTCTGTGTATTTGTTTGAGATGGGTTGGGTTTGGGAACGATTTGGGCCGGGTCTGGGGTAATTTAGGGCGTGGGAGACGGGTGGTTTTGGGTGCAAAGGGAAAAAGGTTTGGGCCTGGGTAGAGAATTGAAGACTTGGCCCAAGACTTTATCTCTTCCATTCCTTTTCTATTTCTAAATTGATTCCATTATTTCAAACTCTCTCCTCTTTTTTTTTAATTAATTTTTCCAAAATAAAACTCAAATAAAACCCCAAACTATTTCCTAAATTAACTTAATTCTAACACATTAAGTTAATTAACTCTAATTAAAACCAAATTAGGCGGGAAACCACCAAAATTCAAATATTTAAAAATAAAAGTGCAAAAATACCATTTTTGTGATTTTTTTTAAAAATGACTAAGTACTAATTAATTCCTAAAAATGTCAAATTAAATCCTAAATGCAAATGCACGTATATTTTTGTATTTTTCCATTTAATTAAAATGAAATAAACATGCACAAACAATTTCGAACAGAAAATGCCACAAAATTGCAAATGATAAAAGGAAATTATTTTGTTTTGAATTTATGGGAGTAATTCATATAGGGCAAAAATCACGTGCTCACAGCATGCATTCGTAAAGGATGAGGTAACTAAACTTCTTAAAATAGGGTCTATTCGGGAGGTAAAATACCCCGAATGGTTAGCCAACGTGGTTGTAGTCCCTAAAAAGGGAAACAAACTTGGAAATGTGCGTAGATTATAAGGATTTGAATAGGACATGCCCTAAAGACTCTTTTCCCCTACCTAACATCGATCGCATGATCGATTCCACGGCTGGCCACGAGATCCTAACCTTTCTCGACGCCTACTCCGGGTACAATCAAATTCAGATGAACCCGGAGGACCAGGAAAAGACCTCATTTATCACTAAGTTTGGAACATACTGTTACAATGTAATGCCCTTCGGGCTAAAAAATGCTGGAGCAACATACCAATGCTTAGTTAAACAGAATGTTCGAGGAACAGATAGGTAAACCAATGGAAGTTTACATTGGCGATATGTTGGTTAAGTCCCTGCACGTAGAGGACCATTTAACTCATTTGCAGGAAACATTCAAAATCTTGAAAAAGTACAACATGAAGCTTAACCCAGAAAAATATGCTTTCTGGGTCGGTTCGGGCAGGTTCCTCGGATTCATGGTATCAAATCGAGTGATCGGAATTAACCCCGACAAGATCAAGGCCATCGAAGATATCACTATCGTAGATAGTGTGAAAGCCGTACAAAGGTTAACAGGACAGATAGCCGCCTTGGGTCGATTTATTTCGAGGTCATCAGATCTAAGCCACAGGTTTTTTTCCTTGCTAAAAAAGAAAAAGGATTTCACATGGACCTCGGAATGCCAGCAAGCATTGGAGGAATTAAAGCGATATTTGGCAGTGTCCGAGATAGCGGTAAGTGGGGTACTGGTTCGAGAAGAGCAAGGTACGCAATTTCCTGTTTATTATGTAAGTCGAACTCTAGGTGATGCTGAAACTAGATATCCATACTTAGAAAAATTGGCACTTGCATTAATAAGCTCATCTAGAAAGTTAAAGCCATATTTTCAATGTCATCCCATATGTGTGTTGACCACTTATCCCCTTCGAAATATTTTTCATAAGCCCGAACTATCGCGCTGATTGGCCAAATAGGCCGTCGAACTTGGCGGGTACGATATCGAGTATCAACCCCGAACGGCCATCAAGTCTCAAATCCTAGCTGACTTCGTGGCCGATTTTACGCCGACCCTCGTACCCGAAGTGGAGAAAGAACTTCTGCTAAAATCGGGTACATCATCGGGGGTATGGACCCTCTTCACAGATGATGCCTCGAATGTGAAAGGGTCCGGGCTTAGCATCATTTTGAAGCCACCCACAGGTAGCAGTATTAGACAATCTATTAAACTTGTAGGTTGACTAATAATGAGGCCGAGTATGAGGCCATGATTGCAAGTCTCGAGCTAGCTAAAAGCTTGGGGGCAGAAGTCATTGAAGCCAAGTACGATTCTCTGTTGGTACTGAACCAAGTAAACAAAAGTTTCGAAGTTCGAGAGGATAGGATGCAAAGATACTTGGATAAGCTACAGGTAACCTTGCACCGCTTCAAGGAGTGGACTCTAGATCATGTGTCTCGAGAACAAAACAGTGAGGCCGATGCACTTGCTAACTTGGGTTCATCAGTAGAAGAAGAATATATTGTTCCGGGGCAAATTATCGAGATCTGTGGTCGAAGAGGGTCATGCCGAGATAAATTCTACGAGTTTGACTTGGGATTGGAGGAATAAGTATATCGACTATTTGAAAAATGGAAAGCTCCCATCGGATCATAAAGAGTCAAGGGCTCTACGAACCAAGGCTGCTAGATTTACATTGGATGAAGATGGAACATTGTACAGGAGGACTTTCGATGGACCATTGGCGGTATGTTTAGGGCTGGGGGATACCGATTATGTTCTACGAGAAATCCATGAAAGGAACTTTTGGGAATCACTCCGTCGCCGAGGCTTTGAATAGCAAAATTATT
This sequence comes from Nicotiana attenuata, assembly GCF_001879085.1. NCBI lineage: Eukaryota > Viridiplantae > Streptophyta > Magnoliopsida > Solanales > Solanaceae > Nicotiana > Nicotiana attenuata. The sequence continues at coordinate 31,026,955 of NC_031996.1, read as the reverse complement.
AGAGTAGGGTATTACTGGGATAGCATGGAAAAAGACACTAAGGAGTTTGTTAAAAAGTGTGATAAATGTCAAAGGTTTGCACCAATGATTCATCAGCCCGGAGAGCAACTTCACTCAGTCATGTTCCCGTGGCCTTTCATGAAATGGGGAATGGACATAGTCGGCCCTCTGCCAACGGCCCCAGGTAAAGATAAATTCATATTATTTATGATTGACTACTTTTCTAAATGGGTGGAAGCACAGGCCTTCGAGAAGGTCAGAGAAAAAGAAGTTATTCACTTCATCTGGGACCACATCATATGTCAATTCGGGATACCTGCCGAGATTGTATGTGACAATGGAAAGCAATTCATCGGCAACAAGGTAACGGAGTTCCTCGAAGCACACAAAATAAAGAGGATCTTATCAACACCGTACCACTCGACCGAGAATGGACAGGCCGAGTCAACAAACAAAACTATCATTCAAAACCTAAAGAAGAGGTTGGACGATGCAAAAGGAAAATGGAGAGAAGTTCTACCCGAGGTTCTTTAGGCATATCGAACAACATCGAAGTCCAGCACGGGGGCGACCCCGTTCTTGTTAGTATACGACTCCGAGGCCTTGATTCTAGTCGAGGTCGGGGAATCAAGTGCCAGATTCGACATGCATCAGAGGAGTCAAATCACAAGGCTCTGAGTACCAGCCTCGAGCTACTAGATGAAAAACGAGAAGCTGCACTTGTTCGGATGGCAGCGCAGAAACAAAGAATCAAGAGATATTATAATAGAAGGACTAACCTTCGACACTTCGGAATCGGGGACTTTGTTCTACGAAAATTCACTCTCAATACTCGAGACCCGATGAAGGGAAACTAGGCCTGAATTGGGAAGGACCGTACCAAGTCATCGGAGTTGTCGGTAAAAGATCTTACAAACTTGGCACGATGGGAGGCGAACAACTGCCGAACAATTGGAATGTATCACTACTCAAATGATACTACTGCTAAGGTACGACCTTCTCCTTTTTTCCATTTGAATTTAAAACTAGCTCATTGCAGGCGTTTCGATCTAAGGCGTCGAAGGCACCTTTCCACACGAAGACCTTAGGTTTTAAAGCATGCGTTGTACTCTTTTTCCCTTGGATCGGATTTAGTCCCAAATGGGTTTTTCCGGCGAGGTTTTTAACGAGGCAACAACTATGTGCTACCTAAGAAAAAATCAATAGTATTCAAGGCTTCTTTTCAATCAACCTCGAATACTGGGAGACATCACCCTCGGAGGTGTTATATTTTTCAGGAAAATACTTCATGCCAAAGAGGGCCTCGATAGGAAAACTTTGTAATGAGCCAAACGGTCGGATGAACCGTGTCGATATAGAATAATCGATCCCCGATGGCAGAATATACGCATGTATCAATTATTCAAAGAAACATTATTTCTATAAACACTTTGTGTCTCAAAGAAATATACTATTATACGAGCTTCATACTTGTAATTCTGTGAGAAACGGCTCAAGGGCCAAAACGCAAATACACCCCGAATACTCGGGGACTGTCATCGATAGTCAACACATACGAGTCATCGAAACTCGAATTCATAAGACCTCAAATAGGCACCCCCTCGATGTAAAGGCCAAGGACATCATACTCGAGGACTAACCTTTCGAACAAGTTTGAAAGGTTATCGAGAAACAAGTCCAAGAGATATACCCAAAGGCTACGGCCATATTAAAGACTACGGTCATATTAAAAGGCTACGGCCGAAATAATACGGGTCGGAGACGTCCGACTTTCGCCATAAGTTTAAGGCCTTCTAATACTTTGAAAAAACCGGTTAAATAAGGCTACCCTCGGCAAAGCAAACAAAGAAGGGCTCCGATAAAATTGGCCCCTCGAACAATTTAAAGGCTTCGACAATATCAGCCTTCGAAAAAGCCTCAAGAGGTATTAAATTATCGTAACACAAACGGATTACAAATGGGGTTCCGATCGATTGAACCCTCGAAAGACCTAACGGGTACACTGCTTTGCCATTTTTAAATCGGTAATAGATATCATGTTTATAGGATCTCACCCAAACACTTAGGCAAGCCTTAGGTAATAACAATAAAGACTGAACCCACCTTTGTTAATCAGTAATTGCTACAACCAGCAGGCAGGCCTGATTCGAACTTCTTATCTGAGCTATGTAATAAATTGGTCTGCTTCAACAACTAAAACTCCCCTATCTCAGTATTTTAAATTCTAGCCTTAAATATGTTTTAAGTCATGCTATTTATGTGTTCTTTTTGAGGAGGTATATCTGAGCCTCTTTGTTGTTTAAATGTTTCCCCTTTAAATGCAGTCCTACGTGTTTTTGTATGTCGCCTTAGCCTTTTACCTTTAAACCTAAGAGTCCGCCTGAAGTCCTCCCTCTGATAGAAATAGTAGTCCTAAATTCCTCCGGGACTGATAGGAATGGGACGGGTAATAGCATGCAATAGAGGTCGAGACCAATCCGCGCTTTAATACCTTAACGGGGTGGGAAGGGTAGATATGGATATGATGACCGATGCGCTAATACCACGTGTAGCCCCTCTCCGCTTGAATTGCGGGCACAACTATGGCAGTGGCCAAGTTATCAGCTGTGGGTTGTGCCCAGTCATAAAGTGCAGCTTCGGGCACAAGAGATGCCACTACACTTACATTGGGGTTTGCTGGCAGATCCCCAACGTTTCCAATGATGTTGTCTGCGTCACCCATGTCAAATTCGAGCTGGTGTGATTGTTGTGATTGTTGGAGTCTCTTGTTGGCACGGTTCAATGCCCTAAATGTTTTCTCGGGGTCAGAGAGTCCTTCTAGCAGTTCTCCAGTCCTCGAAGAACTTCTAGGCATACACCTGATTTCCACAAGAGTCAAACGTTAGAATTTCAATGAAAAGATTGGGTATAGAGAAAATTGACTACACTAAGAATGTTTTGTACTTCTTTCAATTGTAATTGATAACACCGTTAATTCCCCGGCAACGGCACCAAAATTTGATCAGGCCCAACTATGCCTTATAAAAAGACACGCGGACGTTGCAAATATAGTCTGGCTATTTAGGCCTAGAGTCGAACCCACAGGGAATTAATCTATCAATTACTTTCTTTGGATGTACTCAATTCTATGGAATCAACTTCCCCAAACTTTATAAATCATAGTTAATGGTATTACTAATAGCTAAGACTGAAAGTAAATAGACAGCTGAAAACTAAATATGCTTGAGTTGTAAACAATTATGAGAAGGTTCTAAGGCTATGATTTCCCCTATTGATGGAATCACTTCCGGTTATGTTTCATATAAATTAACCAACATATCTCTATCAATCTTGAGCACTCTATTTACTGTAAATCTCTCCCGAGTAATCACAATAATTTACTAAACGCACTCTCCCGAGATACGCTAGCTAGCTTAGTTTATTACAGCTCACGTTAAATTGCACCTAATGCTTCGTTTTCCCTAATCCCGCCTTTAAACCCGCAGTTATAGATCCCTCTTATACTTTGGGAGTGATGTTGTTCAACAACTACCTAAATATGCACTCCTTCCCGAGTTATGCACACTAAATAGGCACAGCTAATTGAGGATCCTGTCAATTAACTACAACAAACACGTAGTTGAACAAATAGAGATTAAACTGGCAATCTATATTAACATAATCAAGAAGTTCATCCTTCAATAGGTTCCATCAAAATCCTCTACTGCAAAATAAAGGATTGTTCTCCGGATCACACATTAAAGACCCTCAACAGCACCTGAAAAATTTTCTGTCAATTTGTGTGACCCAAAGGCAGCCAAATGTGACCCCGGAAGCTATCAAGCTGTTACTGTTCCCATTCTCTATGATCGGGGAAGCTCAGACTTGGTTAAATTCACTCCCTATCAATTCCATTGTCACCTGGGAGGAATTAGTCAAGCAGTTCCTGAGCAAGTTCTATCCGCCAAACAAGACTGCAAGACAGATTGATGAAATATTGCAGTATAAGCAGCAGCCGACAAAGTCCTTGAAAGAAACTTGGGAAAGATTTAAAGGGATGCTAGTGAAGTGTCCTCACCATGGCATTCCAGACCAGATGCTCGGCCAGAGATTCTACATGGGGCTAGCTGACAATTTAAAAGCAAATGTGGATGCTTCAGCTGGAGGTGCATTGTTGAGTAAGACATTCACCGAGTGCAAAATCCTTCTTGATAAGATGTCACAAAATTTGGGGTGGATGACTAGAGGTACAACACTGGCACCCATAGTGCATTCAGTTCCTCTTGACCCAAATAATTCGCATGCAGAGAACATGGCCACACTCATGACCCAGATGAGCATATTGACAAAGAAGATTGATGAGATGGGTACAAAACAGGTGCACATTGTTGATACGACAAATGGAGGACTGTGTACACCTTGTACTAATCAGTCGTATGTGTGTTCATGGAGCGGAGAAGGTGAAAATCAAGGGGAAAGAGAAGATATGAATTATGTCAACAACTTTGGGGGTCAGAGACAGAGAGGACAACAGTGGAGACCACCACAAAATCAGCAGTACATGCCAAACTTACAACAGCCTGGGGGTATGCACCCTCAAGGCCAACTGGTGCCAGTACCATATCAGAGACCACAGGGCTATCCACAGCAAAATCAGCAACAATTAACATATCAACCATCTCCTCAGTAGCAAGATAACAACATGATGGAAATTAAGGGTATGCTTCAGCAACTCATTGGGACAAATGGTAAAGTGCAGGAAAAATTGGCAGTGCATGATTCAGCCATAAAAAACATTAAAACGCAGCTGGGACAGCTGTCCATGGCTCTAAACAACCGCCCTCAGGGAACTTTGCCTGCAGACACAAACATAAACCCCAAGGAGCAAAACCCGAATCAGCTGATGGCAGTGAGTCTCCGGAATGGGAGAGATTTAGACAGAGAACAGGAAATTATACAAGCCAGTAAGGAGAATACGACAGTCACTCCAGCGCCATTAGAGGTGGAGGAACCAACAGAGCTTACTGAAGTGGTGGTTGAACAGAGTCAGGAGGAAAAAGGCAAGGAAAAGATGAATGAGCAAGCTGCAGAACAGGTGGCACCTCTTGTGCCAGAAAACTCCAACAGAGAGAAGCCAGCAAGCAATGCACAAAGGGTGATACCTGCACCCTTCCCTCAGAAACTAGTAAAACAAAATAAAACAGACCAATACAAGAAATTCATGGAGATGCTGCAACAAATTCAGTTGAATATTTCGCTGATGGATGCTCTGAGGGAGATGCCCGGTTATGCCAAGATGATGAAGGATCTAATGTCACGGAAGTTTGATTTTCAGGATATGTCCACTCTGACTCTGACACAGACCTGCAACGCAGTAGTGACAAGACCGATGGCTCAAAAGATGTCTGATCCAGGTAGCTTCACTATCCCATGCACAATTGGGAGTTATGCCTTTGCAAAGCATTATGTGATTGGGAGCCAGCATAAATCTTATGCCGCTGGCAGTGTACACCAAGCTGGGCATTGGCAGAGCTAGACCGACTTCGATGCTGCTACAGCTGGCTGACCGCACGGTGAAAAGGCCAACTGGTATTCTTGATGATGTGTTGGTGCAAGTGGGGAAGTTTGTTTTCCCTGCAGACTTTGTTATTCTGGATTGCCAGGTAGATGAGGAGATACCTCTCATTTTGGGTAGACCATTTTTGGCCACTGGAAGAGCATTGATCGATTGTGAGACTGGGGAATTAAAAATGAGACTGAACGATGAAGAAGTCATATTCAATGTTCAGCAATCTATGAGGAGACCCAGTGAATATGCTAATTGCTCTCTAGTGGAGGCAGTAGATGTGATCCTGCAAGAAGATGATGTGACCCTGACTGTTAAAGATCCATTAGAGGCATGTCTGACAAATTTAGAGGAGATGGATGGTGAAGGGTTAGCTGAATGGGTCATGGCACTTGAAGGCCAAGGATTCTGGACAAGGGAACCTCAGTTCGAGTCCCTTGAGTTAGAAAAAAGGGCTACACCTCCAGCAAAGCCATCAATAGAGGAACCACCCAAGCTGGAGCTGAAGCCACTCCCAGCTCACTTCAGGTATGTTCTCTTAGGCCCTGACTCTACTTTGCCTGTTATTATATCATCCAGTTTGCTAGATGTGCAGGTAGAACAACTCTTACAGGTACTGCGGGAAAGTAAGACTGCCATTGGTTGGACCATGGCAGACATAAAGGGTATCAGCCCAGCCTTCTATATGCATAAGATTCTCTTGGAAGAAGGGCACAAACCTTGTAGAGAACATCAACGAAGGTTGAACCCGAACATGAAAGAGGTAGTAAAGAAGGAAGTGATCAAATGGTTAGATGCGGGAATCATCTTCCCTATCTCTGATAGCAATTGGGTCAGCCCTGTCCAATGTGTGCCGAAAAAGGGGGGAATGACTGTTGTGCATAATGAGAACAATGAGTTGATCTCAACTCGTACAGTCACGGGATGGCGGATTTGCATGGACTACCGAAAATTGAACACAACCACCCGGAAGGACCACTTCCCCTTGCCTTTCATTGACCAAATGTTGGACATGCTGGCTGGGCGATCGCACTTCTGTTTCTTGGATGGTTATTCGGGGTATAATCAAATATCAATAGCCCCCGAAGATAGAGAAAAAATATCCTTCAACTGTCCGTACGGCATCTTTGCCTTTCGGAGAATGCCTTTTGGGCTTTGCAATGCACCAGCGACATTTCAACGGTACATGTTAGCCATCTTCACAGACATGGTGGAGGACATTATGGAGGTCTTTATGGATGATTTCTCCGTGGTGGGAGATTCATTCGAAGACTGTCTTCACAACTTAAGGAGAGTGCTTAAAAGATGTGTGGAGACAAATTTAGTGCTAAACTGGGAGAAGTGCCATTTTATGGTACAGGAAGGGATAGTCTTGGGACATCGAGTGTCTAGTAAAGGAATTGAGGTCGACCATGCTAAGGTTGACGTGATTGAAAAGCTACCACCGCCCACTTCACTCAAGGTGGTGAGAAGTTTCCTTGGACACGCCGGATTCTACCGGCGATTCATAAAAGATTTTTCCAAAATTGCTAACCCATTATGCAAACTCCTTGAAAAGGATCAGCCCTTTGTGTTTTTTAATGATTGCAGGTTGGCATTTGAGGAACTGAAAAAGAGGCTGGTGACTGCACCCAATTGGGAGCAACCATTTGAGCTCATGTGTGACGCAAACGACTATGCCATAGGAGCAGTCTTGGGGCAGCGAAAGGATAAGCTGATGCACCCGATTTACTACGCAAGCAGAACGCTAAGCGGTGCACAGCTCAACTACACTGTGACGGAGAAGGAGATGTTGGCAGGGGTGTTTGCTTTCGACAAGTTCTGATCATATCTGATTGGCTCCAAGGTAATAGTATACACTGACCATGCAGCTCTCAGGTACCTAATTGAGAAGAAGGAGTCTAAGCCGCACCTGATTCGTTGGGTGCTGCTGTTGCAAGAATTCGATCTCAAAATTCGTGACCGTAAGGGCACAAAAAATCAAGTCGCTGATCATCTATCATGACTTGAAGGAGCTGAAAAATCAGTCGAGGTCGAAGAGATTCTGTAAACCTTTCCAGACGAGCAGCTGCTTGTAGCTAGTCTTGAGGAAGCGCCATGGTATGCAGACTTTGCAAATTACTTGGCATATGGTATAGTTCCCCATGACCTTTCATCTGTACAAAAGAAAAAGTTTTACCGTGATTGCCGCATGTATTATTGGGACGAGCCTTATTTGTTTAGAATATGTGTTGATAATATGATCCGGAGGTGTATCCCCGAGATAAAACAATCTTCTGTTTTGCAGGCTTGTCACACATCAGCATATGGAGGACATTTTGGAGGGGTCAGGACAACTGCGAAAGTGCTAGAGGCCGGATTCTTTTGGCCAACAGTGTTTAGAGATGCATACCTATGGGTGAAGGGATGTGATGAATGTCAGCGGACCGGGAATATTTCTCGTCGCCATGAGATGCCATGAATCCGATTCAAGAGGTGGAGGTGTTCGATGTTTGGGGGATTGACTTCATGGGTCCCTTCGTCAGCTCTTTTGGCAATAAGTACATACGTGTTGCTGTGGATTACGTGTCCAAATGGGTTGAAGCTGTAGCATTGCCCACTAATGATGCAAGAGCCGTGGTGGGATTTTTGAAGAAGAATATATCCACCCGCTTTGGGACACCAAGAGCGATTATCAGTGATGGAGGCACCCACTTCTGTAATAGAGCCTTCGAGAAGTTGCTTGCAAAGTATGATGTACGCCATAAGGTGGCTACCACATATCATCCTCAGACTAGTGGGCAGGTTGAAGTGTCCAACAGAGAAATAAAGAGTGTGCTAACCAAGACTGTGAACGCCACAAGAACTGATTGGGAGAAAAAGCTAGATGATGCACTCTGGGTTTATAGAACTGCCTTCAAAACACCAATTGGTATGTCACCATATAAGTTGGTATTTGAAAATGCCTGCCACTTGCAAGTGGAACTTGAACATAAAGCATGGTGGGCATTGAAACAGCTGAACTTAGATATTGAGGCGGCAGGCACAACAAGAATCACTGAATTGCATGAGCTCGACGAGTTTAGATATCTTGCTTTTGAGAGCACAAAATTGTATAAAGAGAGAATGAAGAGGTTGCACGACCAGAACATTGTTGAGAGACATTTCAAACGTGGGGATATGGTATTGCTTTATAACTCAAGATTACGGTTGTTCCCGGGTAAGCTTAAGTCTAGATGGTCTGGTCCATTTCGAGTGATAGAAGTTTTCCCTTCAGGAGTTGTGGAGATTGCCTCGGAGAAAGACTCTCACACATTTAGAGTCAAAGGGCAGAGATTGAAGTTATAAATAGGCATGAAAGAGCCAAAGGTAGTATCTGAGACAAATCTGACGGAACCTCAGAGGTCAAACGAGCCTTAAATGCGCTTATCTGTGTCGTGCCGCGACGTTAAATCAGGCGCTGCGTGGGAGGCAACCCACGAATGTTGTTGTAAGTTGTTCTTGTAATTTCATTTTAAAAAAAAAAGAGATGTGCCAGCCCCGCGACCGCGGCATGGACCGCGGTCGACCGCGGGACACACTGTTTCAGGTGTTAAAATTACCTCGCGACCGCGGCGAGGACCGCGGTGAACCGCGGAAATCACCGGGGGGTGTAAAAATTCCCTGCGACCGCGGAGAGGACCGCGGGACACACTGTCTCGAATGTTAAAAGCCCCCGCGGCCGCGGTGGACCGCGGTCGACCGCGGGGGTACCAGGTATTGTAATATTTTTATTTTTTTTACTTTTTTATTTTTTTTTATTTTTGTTCCGTTTTGTTTATTCCTCTTTCTTCTCTTCTTCCGTTTAATTTTGAAGACCTAATAAACAAACCCCCCCCCCCCCTCTCAACCCAAACCAACGATTCCCCCCAAAAATCCCCAATCCCTCTCTCTCTCTAAACCCCTAACTCTCCCCCATACTCACATCTTCTCCTTCTTCCCTCACAATCACCCCCACCTTCTTCCTCTAAGGACTGGATTCCGACCCCCCTTCTCTTTTCTTTCTATTTTTTTTTGTTGTATTATGCTAGTTAAATGTTGTTATAATGTGCCATTAGTGATAGGATTTTGTTTTGTTTAGGTTTTCGTTTTATTTTATAGTGTAATTTCATTTTTAGCATATGTTTGGTGANTGGGCCATGTATATGAAGATAAATTGCCTTGCCCACAATGTGTTTGGGAATTTGCCTCAATGGAGATATAAGGAGATGTTGTGACATGGTTGTGGTGAAGTCTGAGTAACCACCCATAGTCACACATTTTGGGCCCGTCCTAATAAGCGTTTCTCATATTTTGACAGGTACTATGAGTTCATCCCGTAAGAGACGAAACATCGGGTCCTCTGCTAGTGGTCCAGGAGGCTCCTCACGAGCTAGGGGCCAAGCCAGTGCAACTCAGTTCGATAGCACTCGGTTCGTATCTCAATCAGCGGAGACAAGGTACAATCAGAAAGCTGCAAAGAAGTTGCTCCATGAGGTCCATATCGATCAGACGACATTGGTGAAGGAGTGCCCAAATATGTTTAATAAGTTAAGGAGGTGTCAGTTGGACATCTTCTTTGAGGTTCCAGAGGAGGCCAATATTCAGCTAGTGAGAGACTTTTATTCAAACTTGCCAGAAAACGAGAATGGGGTTGTGACTGTGCGCAACACCCGGGTTAATGCTTCTATAGAAGTCATCCGCAGAGCGTATTACCTCCCAACATTCACGGGTGACGATCATTACATCATGTCTTATCGCCCGAGGGTTGACTAGGACAGAATTCAGGAGGTAATCTGTATACCTGGCAGAATGCCCAAATGGGTAGCACAGCCGACGACTCTACACTCACAGTCTCTTACTTGGGAGGCAAAGTGTTGGCACACTGTCATCAATACCCATCTGCTACCATCCAGCAATACCACAGATGTGAATGGGCCACGGGCCGCTATGATCTACTGCTTTATGACTCACCAAGGGCTTGATGTCGCCCGAGTCCTCCATGATGAAATGTTCATTAGATCGCCCGAGCTAATCAAGGGCCACTACTTCCCTTCGCTAGTCACCCGACTGCGCCGCCTTGCTAATGTCCCTGAGAACCTTCGAGTTGATGGGAAATTACCTCTGAAGGCTCCTTTCCGGGCAAAGCAAATTGGACTCGAGGGAAGAGAGCCGGTGCCAGTCAGTGATGACTCTACTGATGAGTTTGATGATGATGCTGGGGCTGCTGAGATCACAGCTCCTCCGAGAGGGGACGAGGAAGGACCATCACAGCCATGCCGGAGCACTCGCATGACGCTTTGGAGCAGGAGATGACTGGGTTGCGGACCTCCGTCGCTGACTTGGGTACCCGTATTGATGCGGTGGCTGACCGACAGGTGAAGTCGGAAAAGAAATTCATGGGCTGGTTGAGAGCTCTGGGTCGTGCCTGCAACGTGAACCCAGACACAGTTTCGATCAAGAGTGATCCTCAGAGAAGTTCCTTTACCTCACTGCTTTTTTATATTGTTAAGCCATGGGGACATGTCTTTGTTTTAAGTGTGGGGCGGGGGATACTTCATTGTATGTTGTAATTGTAACAATTAACTGTTTGCTTTGATTGTTTTGATGTAGAATAGTAGTTCATTAGGTAAGTAGAAATAGTAAGTTACTTGTCCCGACGACGGATTTCTTTCGACGGGGTTCTTGAGGGACTAAGTCGAGAAAAAAAAATATGGAATATAGAGACTCTTCCTGATGACAGATCCTTTAGACAATTTTCTTGAGGGAAGTTAGTCTAGAGAAAATACCAAAAAGATTTATTATTTATTTAGGTAGTGTAGTAACTCCCCCTTGGTTTTTCTTTGGGCCACGGTTCTTTTCCAAGGGTTTAGCTTGAACCGGGTATAGGTAGATTTTTTTTTGTTTTCTTTAGGTTAGGATTAATGGGCGACGAGCTTAAAATCGAAGAAGAAAAACCCTTAGCGCTTTTACACCTGAACACGATAGATGCTAGAGTGTAGCGCTTAGCTTCAAGGGTTGAATCTTATTTAAGTGCCTTAAAAATTGTATGTTTGTACCTAACTTGAACACTCAAAAGAGAATGTCTTGATAAACTAATCCGGAGTGAGTCATGTGCCATGTGTGTGTGAGTGTTACTGTATTCCATGCTGTACATTTGATGCCTAGAACTTGCCCTGTGTGTTTGCAAAGCGAAATAGTAGCTTCATTCAGTTTTAGAAGTGATATAGGCATTTCTTTGTTGAGCCAGACATATAAAGTAAACCCACCTGAATGCATTACATCTTAGTTAACCCCGTTGAGCCTATAAGCTTGTTTCTTTGGCAACTACAATGTGAACCTTACCCAATTGTTTGAATAGCCTGCTGTTTGAACCAATTTTCCTCTCACTAAGCACTAGAATGGTATTAAAAATATGCAAAAGCAAAAGTGTGGGGTGGTGGTTTGGTTTTTGAAGTGGAACCATGGATATAGAGAAAAGGTGCAGAATGTGAAGCATGAAAAGAGAAGCACCACGAAAAAATTTTTATAATATATTGTATAGTGATTAATAAGTGGTAGCTTGTACAAATTGCACCTAATGTATGGGGATGTTTAAATAAATATGGTGGAATGTTGGCTGACAAAACGATGATCTTGAAGTTTAATGTAATTGTATTAAAAGTGCTTAGGGAGGCTAGTCACTATATCCAAATATATCCTACCCGTCCCTTAGCCTACATTACAACCAAATAAAGTCCTATTGATCTTAGACTGAGTGGGGCTCGATTAGTCGAGTACTACACTACGGGCAAGCCTATGGTGCATCTTTGTGGCATGTGAATGTTCTTTTTGAGAGTGAGCGAATTCTGTCAATTTTAGTTCCTAATTGTTATCACTATCATTATATATGGAACTACTCTCTTGTGTGATGTGAGGGCATGTGATTCACAAAGAAAAGGTACGTCTTGACTCTTGTGTAGAGTGGTTTGAGTAAGTGCAAATGTTACGGGGTACGAAAGATTTGATTCTTGAGGTAAAGTTTGCTCACTACTAGGCGTAACTTCTGTAAAATGTTCATGGTGTGAGTCGTTGAGGGAAAAGCTTAGGGAAGGAAGTTTGATGGAGTGTGGTGAATTGCTCGAGGACTAGCAATAATCTAAGTGTGGGGTGTTGATAGTAGGCTATATAGTTGATATTTACACCTTAATTGCTCATGCTTTGTTGTTGTTTTATAAGGTAAATTGCCAACAAAATGCTTTAAATAGTGTTATTTGGTTTCGCAGGGAATATTATGTGTAAGGAAGCAACATGAAGCGTTTGGAGGCAATAATGTGAAGAAACACCCACTCAAGAAGTACCCGAACACAAAGAGCAAAAGAAAATGACTGGACAAAAGTCCACCGCGACCGCGGTGGACCGCGGTGCAGAGCGCGGAGACAAAGCGAAGAAAATAAATGAGGCAGTGTTCACCGCGATCGACCGCGGTCCACGCCGCGGTGAACTGTTCACGTACCTGAAAATTGTGGGCCAAAGTGTCAATTCGGAAAAACTTTTGTAAACCCTTATAAGCTATAGAAACTCGCCCAGAATAGGGGAAGCTTGTTTTTGAGATTGCTTTGTGAGAGATCACCCAAAAACATCATAGTTCTTTATCTCTTTTATTTTCTTGCAATTTTTGCATTATGAATAATCTAGTAGTTTTCTCTTACGTTGTTATGAGTAGTTAAATCCTTTGTCTAGGGTTTTAATGGTACCCATTGAAGGATGAACTTCTTGATTATCTTAATATAGATTGCCAGTTTAATCTCTATTTGTTCAACTACGTGTTTGTTGTAGTTAATTGACAGGATCCTCAATTAGCTGTGCCTATTTAGTGTGCATAACTCGGGAGGGAGTGCATATTTAGGTAGTTGTTGAACAACATCTCTCCCAAAGTATAATAGGGATCTATAACTGCGGGTTTAAAGGCGGGATTAGGGATAACGAAGCCTTGGGTGCAATTTAACGTGAGTTGTAATAAACTAAGCTAGCTAGCGTATCTCGGGAGAGTGCGTTTAGTAAATTATTGTGATTACTCGGGAGAGATTTACAGTGAATAGAGTGCTCAAGATTGATAGAGATATGTTGGTTAATTTATATGAAACATAACAGGAAGTGATTCCATCAATAGGGGAAATCATAGCCTTAGAACCTTCTCATAATTGTTTACAACTCAAGCATATTTAGTTTTCATCTGTCTATTTACTTTCAGTCTTAGCTATTAGTAATACCATCAACTGTGATTTATAAAGTTTGGGGAAGTTGATTCCATAGAATTGAGTACATCCAAAGAAAGTAATTGATAGGTTAATTCCCTGTGGGTTCGACTCTGGGCCTAAATACCCAGACTATATTTGCAACGTCTGCGTGTCTTTTTATAAGACACAGTTGGGCGTGATCAGTCAGCCTATCAACAATGACCCATACTGCATCGAACTTCTTCTGAGTCAGCGGAAGTCCAGTAACAAAATCCATGGTGATCCGCTCCCACTTCCACTCGGGAAGCTCAATCCTCTGAAATAAACCACCAGGCCTCTAATGCTCGTACTTAACCTGCTGACAATTCAAACAACGAGCCACATATGCTACGATATCCTTCTTCATTCTACGCCACCAATAATGCTGCCTCAAATCTTGATACATCTTCGCGGCGCCCGGATGAATAGAGTACCGGGAACTATGGGCCTCCTCTAGAATCAACTCTCGGAGCCCATCCACATTAGGCACAGATACTCGGCCCTGCAATCTCAGAACTCCATCATCATCTAAAGTAACCTGCCTGGCACCTCCGCGCTGCACCATGTCTCTAAGGACACACAAATGGGGATCATCATACTGCCTATCACGGATACGCTCCAATAATGAAGAACGAGCGACCGTGCAAGCTAACACACGACTGGACTCAGAAACATCCAGTCTCACGAACTGATTGGCTAAAGCCTGAACATCCAAAGCAAGCGGCCTCTCACCGACCGGAATATAAGCAAGACTGCCCATACTGGCTGACTTCCTACTCGAAGCATCGGCCACCACATTGGCCTTTCCCGGGTGATATAAAATGGTGATATCATAATCCTTCAACAACTCCAACCACCTCATCTGCCTCAAATTCAACTCCTTTTGCTTGAACAAATACTGAAGACTCTTGTGATCCGTGAACACCTCACATGCCACGCCATACAGATAATCCCTCCAAATCTTCAATGCATGAACTATGGCTGCCAACTCCAAGTCATGAACCGGATAGTTCTTCTCATGAATCTTCAATTGCCTCGAAGCATAGGCAATGACTTTGCCATCCTGCATCAACACTGCTCCAAGCCCAACACGGGAAGCATCACAATAAATTGTATAAGGCCCTGAACCTGTGGGCAAAACCAACACCGGTGCCGTAGTCAAAGCTGTCTTGAGCTTCTGAAAGCTCGCCTCACACTCATCCGACCATCTGAAATGGGCACCCTTCTGGGTCAATCTGGTCATCGGGGCTGCAATAGATGAAAACCCCTCCACGAACTGACGATAGTAGCCTGCCAATCCTAAGAAACACCGAATCTCTGTAGTTGATGCTGGTCTAGGCCAGTTCTTGACTGCCTCAATCTTCTTTGGGTCCACCTGAATACCCTCTGCCGGTACGACATGACCCAAAAATGCAACTGAACTCAACCAGAATTCACACTTTGAGAACTTAGCATATAACCGACTATCCTTCAGAGTCTGAAGAACCACTCTAAGGTGCTGCTCGTGCTCCTCCTGGCCGCGGGAATATATCAATATATTATCAATGAAGACTATCACGAATGAGTCCAAATAAGGCCTGAACACTCGGTTTATCAAATCCATGAAAGCTGCTGGGGCATTTGTCAACCCGAATGACATAACCAAGAACTCATAATGCCCGTACCGAGTGCGGAAAGCTGTCTTAGGGACATCGGATGCCCTAATCCTCAACTGATGGTAGCCAGATTGCAAGTCAATCTTGGAAAACACCCTGGCACCCTGAAGCTGGTCGAACAAATCATCAATCCTCGGCAGTGGATACTTATTCTTGATCGTTACCTTATTCAATTGTCGGTAATCAATACACATTCTCATTGACCCATCCTTCTTCTTGACAAATAACACCGGCGCACCCCAAGGTGAGACACTGGGTCTAATGAAACCCTTCTCAAGCAAATCCTGCAACTGTTCCTTTAACTCTTTCAACTCAGGCGGTGCCACACGATACGGTGGAATGGAAATGGGCTGAGTGCCCGGAGCCAAATCAATGCAGAAATCAAAATCCTTGTCGGGTGGCATACCTGGCAGGTTTGAAGGGAAACATCAAGAAACTCACGAACAACGGGCACATAATCAATAGAAGGAACCTCAGCATAGAGTCACGAACATAGGCTAAATAGGCCAAAACCCCTTCTCGACCATACGCGAGCCTTCACATACGACATAACACTGCGGGTAGAATGACCAGGAGTCCCTCTCCACTCTAAACGAGGCATACCCGGTAAAGCTATGGTCATAGTCTTGGCATGACAGTCCAAGATAGCGTGGTAAGGTGATAACCAGTCCATCCCCAATATAATATCGAAGTCAACCATGTCTAAGAGCAACAAATATACACGAGTCTCAAGACCCCCAATCACCACAATACAAGAGCGATGGACTCGATCGACCACAATAGAGTCACCCACTGGTGTAGACACATAAACAGGAACACTCAATGCATCACTAGGCATGACTAAATACGGGGCAAAATAAGATGACACATACGAATACGTAGACCCCGGATCAAATAACACTGAAGCATCTCTATCACAAACCAGAACCGTACCTGTAATAACTGCATCTGAAGCCTCAGCCTCGGGCCTGGCCTGAAGAGCATAACATCGGGGCTGGGCCCCACCACTCTGATCTACCTCTCTGTGACGACCTGCTGCTGGCTGGCCTCCACCTCTAGCGGCCTGAGCTCCACCTCTAGTACCTCTACCTCCACCTCTAGCACCTCTACCCCCACCTCTAGCTGGTTGGGCGGGCAGTGGAACATCTGGTGCCTGTACCATGGCACGAGAACCCTGATGCTGAGAGCTGCTCAGTGCTCGATGGCAAAACCTGGCAATGTGGCCCATCTCACCACAAGTGTAACAAGCCCTCGGCTGCTGAGACTGCTGGCCCCGGCGGCCTGAATGACCACCCCGAAAACTTTGAAGCGGCGGCGCACTGATAGGATCAGGTGGTGCACTGTAGGACTGCTGATCGGAATACTGCATCTGGGGACCACGACCACCTGAAGCTCCGTGAGAAACCTGAAGTACCGACTGATAAGGCCTAGGAGGATGGCCTCTACCATATGAATCTCTGCCTCCAGACGAGGCACCACTGAATCTGCCTGACTGACGGGGTCTCTTGTCTGTTCTATGACCACCCCCCTATGATAATACCATCTCAACCCTCCGGGCCATATTGGCCGCCTCCTGGAAGGATATCTCACTCCAGTCTCTCTAGCCATCTGGAGACGAATCGGTTGAAGGAGTCCATCAATAAACCGTCTCACTCTCTCCCTCTCAGTGGAAAGTATGATAAGAGCATGGCGAGCTAACTCAATGAACCTGGTCTCGTACTGGGTGACAGTCATGGATCCCTGCTGAAGACGCTCGAACTGCCTCCGATAGGCCTCTCGTTGTGTGATAGGGAGAAACTTCTCCAGAAATAGCTGTGTGAACTGCTCCCAGGTCAAGGCCGGCGATCCTGTTGGTCTAGCTAAGCAATAATCCCTCCACCATGTCTTGGCGGATCCAGACAATCGAAATGTAGCAAAATCAACCCCATTGGACTCAACAATCCCCATGTTCCGAAGAACCTTGTGACAGCTGTCCAGATAATCCTGGGGATCCTCAGTAGATGCACCGCTGAAGGCAGTAGTGAAAAGCTTGGTAAACCTGTCCAATCTCCACAAAGCATCGGCAGACATGGCTGCACCATGCCGGTCTGAGCTACCACACCCGGCTGAACCGCTCCAACTGGCTGCGCTGCTTGAGTCTGAAACTGGGGAGGTACCTGCTCCGGAGTGCGAGTAGCAGGAGTCTGGGCCCCTCCTCCAGCCTGAGAGACGGCTGGTGCTACAGGAAGCAAGCCTGCCCGGGTGACACTCTCCATGAGACCCACTACTCGGACTAGAGCATCCTGAAGAATCAGGGTAGCAATAAACCCCTCTAGGACCTGAGCTGGGCCCACCGGAACTGCTGGGGTTGGAACCTCCTCGTCAAAATCAACCTGAGGCTCCGCCACTGGTGCTGCTGCTCGGGGCTGAGCTCTGCCCCTACCTCGGCCTCTGGCACGGCCTCGGCCTCGCCCTCTGCCCCTCGTGGGAGCTGCTGCTGGGGGCTCGGGCTGCTGATCGGTAGATGAGGAAGCGTGTGTTCTCGCCATCTGCGAAAGAACAGGGTAGGAATTCAATTAGCATTTGAGAAACAAAACCGCACGACAGGAAGGAACAAGTGTGAAGTTTTCCTAACTCCGTAGCCTCTGGGAATAAATACAGACGTCTCCGTACCGATCCCTAAGACTCTACTGAGCTTGTCCGTGAATTGTGAGACCTGTGTAACCTAGAGCTCTGATACCAACTTGTCACGATCCGAATTTTTCACCCTCGGGAGTCGTGATGGCGCCTACTCGTAGAAGCTAGGCAAGGCACGATCTTAGAAATCATTAACTCTTTTTGTTTGTAATTCCTTTTTAACCAATTAAATTACTGGAAATAAACAAATAGATTACAGCGGATTATGAAATTTAGCGGAAGTCTTAAATAAAATATAAAACCAATATATCCTGAAGACCAACACATGCCTCTAACCAGAACCTGGTGTCACAACATCCACGGACTGTCTAGGATTACTACAAATAAGTGTTTGAAAGAAAAGAACAGAGTCTGTCTCGAGTACAAATGACAACAGAACATAAAAACTGAAAGAAGAGACGCCGGGCCTCCGAACGCCAGCAGGGCTACCTCGGAGTCTCGGACTGAAGGATAGCTCCCAATCTACTGCTGATGACCAATTGCTACTCCGGGATCTGGATCTGTGCAAAAGAGCACAGAGTGTAGTATCAGCACAACCGACCCCATGTGCTGGTAAGTGCCTAGCCTACCCTCGGCGAAGTAGTGACGAGGCTAGACCAGACTACCACATAAACCTGTGCAGTTATATAATATACAGCGGAAAGTAAAGCAGGAATAAACAAGTAAGGATGGGAGGGAGAAACATGTTGCGGGGAGATAACAGTTCCGAATAAAGCATCAAGTAAGGAAAGGAACAACATAACTACAATGTCAACAAGAAGCAGAAATCAAATAAGTGCACGGCATCACCCTTCGTGCTTTTACTCTCGTCCTCACCAAGCAATAACATAATGAAAACGTGCACGACATCACCCTTCGTGCTTTTACTCTCTTTCCTCACCAAAGCAATTAGAATAATAAAATGTGCACGGCATCACCCTTCGTGCTTTTACTCTCTTTCTTCACATATAATCAATAGAATTGGCACGGAATGGTACATCGTGCGGCACGGCATCACCCTTCGTGCTTTACACTCTTTCCTCACAATAGCAAACAATGCACGCATCACCCTTCGTGCTTTAACACTCTTCCTCACCCAAACAATAATCACAAACAAGGGCAAGGGAAATAAACAAGAACATATAGGAATCCCGGCAAGGGAACAACAATTAAACAATTAAATTCCGGCAAGGGAACAACAATTAAATAATTAAATCCCGGCAAGGGAACATTTCAATAACTCTTTCTCTATCTTTCAATTTTACTTCATAACTCGCTTTACCACTTGAAACAAGGCTCCCAAGAGTTCAAACGTCTCATATACTTTCACAATTCATAATATAACTCGAGCCAATGCTCCAAGATGTTCAAAGATCTCAATTCCTTCCACAAACTTTTCACAACAACTAGATATCATCACCAAAGCATGAAGAATACAATGAAATCAAGATATTCACAATATAAAGACTCACGATCATGCTAGACACCAACGTATAGGTACTCGTCACCATGCCTATACGTCTTACACGACTAATACCACATAGCAAATAGGACTCAACTCCTAATCCCTCAAGCTAAGGTTAGACCAAACACTTACCTCGATGCCTTGAACACAACTCCAGTCTCAATTATAGCTTTACCCCTTGATTCCACCGCCAATTCGCTCATATCTAATCACAAATTACTTAATTACATCAATAAGTGCTAAATGAATCAACCCCAATGCATGAAAATGAGTTTTCCAAAGTTTTACCCAAAAAGTCAAAAATCGCCCCCGGGTCCACGTGGTCAAAACCCGAGGTTCGAACCAAAACCCATTACCCATTCCCCTACGAACTCAAATATATATTTTGTTTTGAAATCGGACCTCAAATTGAGGTCCAAATCCCCAATTTTTGAAAAGCCTAGGTTCTACCCAAAACACCCAATTCCTCCATGAAAATCTTTGATTTTAAGTTGAAACCATGTTAAAAGATGTTAAGGAGTGAAGAAAATGAGTTAGAAATCACTTACCAACGTTTTGGAGAAGAAAGGTTGTTTGAAAAATCGCCTCTTATGTTTCTAGAGTTTTGAAAAGTGAAAAATGACTGAAAATCCCGTTTATTTATACCCCTTTGAGACCCCCTGTGCGGACCGCATTAAATGGACCGCGGCCGCACAGGCTTACCCGAAGACCTGCAGTTCAGCACCCTGTGCGGACCGCACAAAGC
This sequence comes from Nicotiana attenuata, assembly GCF_001879085.1. NCBI lineage: Eukaryota > Viridiplantae > Streptophyta > Magnoliopsida > Solanales > Solanaceae > Nicotiana > Nicotiana attenuata. The sequence goes on along the minus strand of NC_031996.1, from coordinate 31,006,635 downwards.
CGACTGCGGCCGCACAGCCTTCACCGCACCCCGCACAAAGGCGACCCCGGCCGCGCTGGCCCCTCAGCGGTCGCACGCGATTTCTTTCGGACCGCATTAGAGGGTTCAGAGACCTGCAACTCCTGAACCTGCAACATCTGATTTTCTAAGCCTAAGGCTTCCCGGAACCCACTCGAAACTCACCCGAGCCCTCGGAACTCCAACCCAAGTATACACACGACCTCAAAAACATCCTACGAACATATTCATGTGATCAAATCACCAATACAACATCATGAACATCGAATTAAACCTCAAGATCAATGAAATTTCTCAAAACTCCTTTAAACATCAATTTTCGCAAATTTAGGTCCGAATCACGTCAAACGACGTCCGTTTTCAACCAAATTTCACAGGAAGGACTTAAAACATATATAAGACGTGTACCGGGCGCCGGAACCAAAATACGGGCCCGATACCATCGCTTTCTAATCAGATTTCACTTCCAATTTTCTTAAACATTTCCAGAAAATAATTTTTCTAAAAAATTCATTTCTCGGGCTTGGGACCTCGGAATTCGATTCCGGGCATACCCCCAAGTACCATATTTTCCTGCGGACCCTCCGGGACCGTCGAATCACGGGTCCGGGTCCGTTTACCCAAAATATTGACCGAAGTCAAATTTACTCATTTTAAAGTCAATACTAAACATTTTCACAGAATTTCATATTTAAGCTTTCCAGCTATGGGCCCGGACTGCGCACGCAAATCGGGACGACTCTGAATGAGGTTTTCAAGGCCTCGGAGGCACATAATTCAATTAAAAATAGGTGATGACCCCTTTGAGTCGTCACAGATGGTTTGAAGATTGAAGTAAAGCTTTCTCTGAATTTAAACCTTATATTTATAGGCGAGCGGCGACGGTTCAACGACGCTAGTGGCCGACCACCACTAGAGAAGCATTTAATATTTTGGGGAAGCAAACCAACGGGACGTTTTTGTCACTTCGAGCGCCTACGTCACGAGAATGACGTTATCATCAGGGACTCCGGAAAATCGAGGTTGAAATTGTTTCTTATCACTTTACTCTAAGAAACGCGGGGGCTATCTGTATACGATAAAATCATATGCCCCCGATTTTGTGGGCTCGAAGGCTCACATTGAGGAACAGAAGGCTCGCGTCGAGGAATAGACTCACTATGGACTGAGTTCGATCCCGAGGGCTGAACATAAGGTTCGAAGATCTAAGTGTTCGAAGAACGTCGGAGCCCAGTATGACCAACCCCGAGATAATGTCGTTATGGGTTTGTAACAGAATAAGCAAGATTCCTGCCACGTCCCCAAGATCATGGCATAAATTTCGGAATAGATTTGTACGAATTAGTATTAATCCGTACTAGGCGGTTAGACAGTTGTCCCAATAAGATTCTTTACTGTAAATAGAAATGTACCTTATTTAGGGTTACCCTATTATATAAAGGGGACCCCAATCATTTGTAACGATCATCAATGATGGGCAAAAGAATACATTCTCTTACTTTTTCGTTCATTGTTCATCGGAATTGTCCTTTAACTTTATTGTTCTTACTTTGCTGTTCTTGACCTACCTCGATGCCACCTCAGCTCGAGGTCGAGAATGGCTTGCACACTGGTTTGATTTTACTTATTTCCTTCATTTATACGTTAGCTTTCTTGGTTATTAATTAGTATTGAACTAAATCACATATCTTTAAAACCATAAATAAAGTTTAATTGTTACTCATATTTTCGAGATAAACACATCCGTCTCTACTTCAATAGGAACAAGCTTTTGACTGACTATAATTTGAAGTGCTTGCTGCAGGACTTGTAATTCCACTTGTATTGGTGCTACTGCATGTGTTTTCATGTGGTATCATGAGATCCATTGTCCCTTGCGGTCGCGGATTACTCCGTCTACTCCTCCTCCTACTCTAACAAATTGATACCACAAGAAAATCAACTTTCCATTCTATGTGAATGTGTTTGGATAAATATAAATATTTTAAGAAAAAGGTGAAATTATAAAATTATCGTTAGGGTAAAGTATAAATTTTTAAATCTTAAATTATTTTTAATTTAGAAAAGAATATTTCTTTTTGAAGTTGAATTAAAAGAAATATGATTACATAAACTAGAATGGAGAAATACTAATTTTAGCCAAAGCCAACTTTCATCGGTCACCCCATGAACCAGAGGAAGATTTCATAGCTGATAGAATTAAGGATAAAATTTAGACTGATGAGAAAGTGAAAAGTGATCTGCACTATACCTTCTCACATCTCATTCCTTGTTTTACTTTTACTGATTGGTAAGTTTATTTGTTTTGTAACACGAGAGGATACATAGTGCTTTTTCTCGCCATATGTGTTTGTTAGGCCACTCATTAAAAATCACAATTTTGGGTCTTGTCGCCGTACTTTAAATTATTCTAATAGAAAACTATGAAAAAGTATAGATTACTCAAATTACGTAGCAAACGGGAAAAAGAATTTATTTAAGTTGCAATACTTTAATAATTTTTTTCAATACTAGTAAGATATTTAAACATTTACATATCATATATTACTACAGAAATATACTTGCTCTCACACACATAAGTTGAGAGAATATAATATAAGTTTGAACTCCTTCTCTAGTAATGACACCAAAACTTGACCCCAGTAAAAGGACATATCATAAAACTATTTGATTGTAGTGTACAATAAAGAGAGAATTTTGGCCAAAATTCTAAGCTATTTTCCTAATTTGTAACTTCAATAATATGGCACTTTCCAGCATATTGCTTATCTACATTAAATAATTAGTTGGATTTGGGATATAAATCAAAGCAATAATTGAATGTCGTTATGTAAGGCTTGAGTTGACCTCTACCCTCCTTTTAAGCTTTAATGATACTTCATTTTTGCCATTCAGACTCTAATAAGCTGGAGAGAAAGGAATCCACAATGGACCGGAAAAAAGAAGTAAATGCAATATCAAAATAAAGCTGGGATGACGAGGTGACATGTCACGTAATATCCATCTCACTCAAATATAAGGCCGTGTGAAATAATATTGACCATAGTGGAAGGTTTAACGGTTGAAAGGGTAATTCTGGACCACTTTATAATGTTAAGGGAACTAATGAACTGACATTATAACGGATTGTAAAATTAATCCATGTTTTGATTAGTAGAAAAAAAAATCTAACCCTTTTTCGAAAATAGAATTGTATTAACGGCCCATTTGGCCACAATTTTTTTAAAAACTTTTTTCTGATTTTTTTTTTTGAAATCGTGTTTGCCAAAAAATTCTCAATTTTCAATTTTCATTTGAAGATGAATTTTGAAAATTTTCAAAAATTTGAAAAATTTCAAAAAGTTATTTTTCAAAAATTTAAACATCAAATCACTCACAAAAAATAAAAAATAGCTCAAATATATATTTACGTCCAAACACAACTCTAATTTAATATTACTTTTACTTGAATTTTTTTTCTTGAAATTTTATAATTCTTATGTCCAAATGTCCACTAATTTTATTGTTACATAATTTATTTAAAAAATAAATCTATAGAATTAAAATTCTGAATGCGAGACGTGTGCATCGACGTAATGCATTTCATGCTTTAATAGTTGTACTATTCCGAATCCTTGTTAGGGAGCGCTTTTTCCCGAATGGAGTCCTACGTGGTGCGAATCCGGATATACTTGGCTCCAACATTACCGGACACCAGGTCAGAAACCAAAAAAAAAAAGTTGTACTATTCCGAACGCCCACAATCGCTATCTGTATCCTGAAAAGTAAAAACAGGTATTCCAGCGCCGTCATTTCGTCAAATAATCATCGGATTCTCAGCCCCGCACTCTGTAGAGAGAGAGAAACGAAAATCAGAGAAAGATTTTTCTAGAGAGAGAAACTGTATGTATTGGTAGAGAGAGAAAGCATCTTGCAATACTCCAATATTCTCTCTCCTTCCTTTTTTTCGAATTCCAGGGGCTTAATTGTAATTTCAGGCATTTGAATCGGAGGATCTGATACTAGGGTTTGCAATTGCAATTGTATTGAATTTGAATTTGAAGAATATGTTGACTCAAATTACAAATTATTGAGAACTGCAAATTCTCATTTCGTGCAGATTTAGAGTTTCGGATTTAGGGTTTCAGATATGGACGTAGATTCTTCGATGCCGTCGGAACCCGATCAGGATCCGAATAACAGCGGTCCGACATTGGAGCAGCCTAAGGACACGTCACCGGCCGGTGAATCTCCGGTTACTACTGCTCCGGTTGCTGGGCCGAGGTGTGCTCCGACGTACACGGTAGTGCAGGCTGTTATGGAGAAGAAGGAAGACGGTCCCGGACCGAGGTGTGGGCACACGCTAACGGCGGTTCCGGCAGTTGGAGAGGAGGGTAGTTCGAATTATATTGGTCCTAGGCTTATTCTATTTGGCGGTGCTACTGCGCTTGAGGGGAATTCTGCTGCTTCAGCACCAGCTCCTTCTTCTCCTGGAAGTGCTGGAATTCGTAAGTTTCCTCAATTGAATACTGAATTTCTATTTGCAGAGTCGAATTCAAGATTTAAACTTTATGGGGTTCAAGAGTCGAATTCAAGATTTAAACTTTATGGGGTTCAAGTTCGGGATTTTAATTTAACTCATTTGATTTAGTGTGTTTGAAATCAATTATTTATTATTATTTAGTGATTTTCTTAAACCATATATAGAGTTTGAGCCAACAATGTTTCCTCATTGAATGCTGAATTCTCTTAAGTGCGCATTACAGGCTCAGTTTTTTGGTTCCTGAGTTGGTTGGGACTTTTAGAACAGAACTTCTAATACTTTTTGTTTGTATTTGCATAATATTGGCATGAGATAAGTTAAAATGGAGTAACGTGCTCAGTGAGATTCATATAGCAGACCCAACTTGTTTGGGACTGAGACTTAGTTTTGTCAAAGGCTCATTTAAGATGCAGTTAAGCTATGAAGCTCAAAAAAGCTCAGGGAGCGCTTCCCTCGCTTAAGCTGCGCTTGAGTGTAGGTGAGGCACTAAGGCGTGCGTCTTGTTGCCCATGCATTCTATCTTGAATCGAGCGGTATTAAACAACAAATATAATCGGGAAAGAGATATAATAATTGTTAAAGTAAAATATTATAAATGAATCTGTTACTTTTTTTGCGTTACAGATGTATTTTTTCTTTTTTTCTTCGTTGCGCCTTTCTTTACTAAAACTGTCAACTTAGTTGAAAAGCATCTTAGTGATTGATTGGCTTTTCCAGTACTAGGCTTTTGCTTTCTTGTAGTTCTTCTCTTTGCATCTACCTCCACACTTTAACTGCGCTTTGCTCTTAAAGCCCCAGTAGACCTGGAGCACTTCTTAAAGCTTCGCCTTTGACAACACCAGATAGCAATATTTTGTTGTTATTGTTGTGACTTTTAGATGAGGTGGTCAAACAATTCAATATTCTCTTTGTCTTAAGGTTGCATTTGGGATTCTACCACAACTCGTTTGTCTTGGGATTCGGGATTTAAACGTTATGCTTTTAGAATAATTGAACATGAAACAATATATGGTTTGAGGATAGTGTTTGTGGTATCTAGCATTGGAGGTTGACTACTATGTTAACTGTAACATTTCTGTAATATCTCTGATTATTGAAGGTTGATGATGATGTCGAAGCATTGACTGAAAAAAATGATATGGGTAAGAGTTGGGATACTAGTAAAGAAAAATGACTTATGTTCATAAATGATGGTAGCTATTTCATCCCTTTTGATGGAAAATATTTTACTTGGGGAAAGCTTTTTCTACTATTCAAGGTAGCCAAACAATAATAAATGATTTCATCTAAGAAATCTTTCCCTACTTTTTCTTAAGAGCATTTTCGGCCATGCCAAACACACACCCTTATTGGCTGTTCTCTTGAAGAATCTTCATGGAACGGAAGAAGAGGAGGCTTCTCTGGAGCTAAGTCTCCTTACCACGAGAAAGAGTGAAGCTTGTTCATCTAGAATAATCAGTTGGTAGAGGGGGTTTTGTTCAGAAGCATGCCTTGATTGACTAGTAAAACTGAAATAGGTAGATTTGAAGTTATCATAACAACTTAGCGTTCTGTCTGATTTCAGGCTTAGCAGGGGCTACTGCTGATGTGCACTGTTATGATGTTTTGACAAATAAATGGTCTAGGTAAGTCTTGATTCTGTGTTGGGCATCTGATACATTCACTTTTGTGCTTCCATAGAAAGGTTAAAATGTTGTTCTGTTTCTTGTTGATATTTATAGGCTCACTCCAATTGGAGAGCCCCCGACGCCGAGGGCTGCTCATGTTGCTACAGCAGTAGGAACTATGGTTGTCATTCAGGTTTGTATTAACTGATAGCTTTTCATTGTGCTTGACCATCTGCCCCATCAAGTTTAAGATGCCTATTCTGATCCATCCTAGGGTGGGATTGGTCCAGCCGGTTTGTCAGCTGAGGATCTTCACGTTCTGGACCTTACACAACAACAACGACCACGATGGCACAGGTTAGCACTTGAAATAGTTGTAGTTGTCATTGAACTTGTATTTGCTGTTGACCTGTGAAATGTATTTAAGTGCTGACAAAATCTTTTACAACAGCTACTGAAATAACTATTTTCATTTTAGGGTTGTGGTCCAAGGACCTGGTCCAGGACCTCGTTATGGACATGTCATGGCTTTGGTAGGGCAAAGATATCTCATGGCAATCGGTGGAAATGACGGTTAGTCTAATGAAGAGACCTCCCCATTTGTAAACAATGATAGTGGTCAGAAAATCATAACATGATCCATTATTTTCAGGAAAACGGCCTCTAGCAGATGTTTGGGCTTTGGACACTGCTGCAAAGCCATATGAATGGCGAAAATTGGAACCAGAGGGTGAAGGTCCTCCTCCTTGCATGTAAGTTTCATGCGCTCTCTCTCTCTCTCTCTCTCTCTCAATCTCTTTAATACTGCACTCTAATTCACTTGTTGCCTCATCGCAAGTATTTCATGATTTCTATTCTGTTGTGCTTTAGATGGTGGAAAATCTCAGTATTACATGTCTATATGAAACTGTAACTAATCCCCACAATTAAAGAAGTGATTTGTAAGTGTAGTATATGTGCCAAATGGTGGAAAACATCGCTGGCGGTTTGTTTAACTTACAAAGTGCGTCTATATGATCGTTTGATTATAAGCATGTATTACTCTATTTCCTTTGTGGGTCCTTATTTCTACTCTATGAACTAATGAAGATTTGTTGTTAATAAAGATTTGTCGTCTCTCTAGAATGTGTTTTTGATCGTTACTCATTCTGGAGAGGCAACAATTCTTCATTAACAAAACTGAAACTGATGTGTTATTTGTTGTCTCTTTAGAATGTGTTATTCGTTGTTATCTCCAAACCTGATGTGTTGAGCTTCTTTGCTCTTCCCCTTACTTTGGGAGGGGTCTGGGGCTTTGGCTGAGGGTGAGCTGGATGTTTTTATTTTTGTTTCAAGGAATTGATGTAGGGGAAAAAAAGAGACTTTAGAGAACCAAGAAGGGGTCGATCTTTTCCCTTATTTTTCTGCAGTATAGATTAAACATAAGTAGGAAAATTAAATCTACGACATGTATTGTGGATATGGAAAAACATCAGGGATACATTTCAAACATACTCTTTATACTAAATTGTTGACACAGTTAACAAGAACGATGTTAGAGCTGCCTCTGTTTTATTGTAGCATGCTTGCCTAAGTGCCAAGAAATGCTCAAATGGGAAATGCGTTCTTTCCTTATTTGGAAGATGGACTTTGATTAACTGTAGGGCCTGGTGACATACTGCTGGATACGTTGGCCATTAGTTTTCCATTAAGGAAGGTTCCTACAGAATTGTTCTATTTGGCGAGGAAAGCCCTTCAAGTGTTTGGTTCTAAAAGTTCAACATTTCCATTTGAATTTTCTTTGTGGATTATCATAAGTTTCATCTGATAAGGTCGATGCTGAAAATGAATTATTGTAATCCTGATCTGGACCAACCAATGAATTTTCTTTGTGGATTATCATAAGTGCTCTGAATGTAAAAAAACCAGTCTCAAAAAAAAAGAAGGAAATGCTTAACAGCTTGTGTTACTTGGCTAGGTATGCAACTGCAAGTGCACGCTCTGATGGTCTTCTTCTGCTTTGTGGAGGGAGGGATGCCAATAGTGTGGTGAGTGAAGCATGTTTTCTTGCAAACAAGAAAAAAATGTTTCTTGTGTTGATATCTGTTCATTAACTTTTTATCAGTACCATTCACTTTGGACATAGAAGGCTATGTTAACTTGAACAGGAATACAATTCCTCTTCTATATTCTTAAATCGCACAGAATTGACGCACAGATGTAACCCATCTTCTTGATGGTACATGATTCCCTTTTTTGTTACTAAGTTTGTAAGCTGTTGTCAGTCACCTTCATGGATAAATACCTAAGTGAGGTTACATTCCCCAGTTTTTCATTACTATCCTCAGTTATGTGGACAATATATTGCCGTGTTAGTTTTCTCTGTCCCAACTCACGTGCAGGTCTAATTTTTCTCCTTGGGTCAAGCACGTGAAAAAATATTTCGGTTGGTGAGTGGAAGTTAGACTTGAAACCAGGACTACTTGCATGCTCTAATAACACGTTGAATTGTGGAAACTATGTCGTCTAAAGTTTAAGCTGTTAAAGAGGGGGACTTTTATTTACTTAATGTAGGTCAGCAACAATTATCAATGGCTGCACTTCCTAAAGTTCTATTTTCCTGTCTTCTCTCCCTGATCCCTTGTGCTCCATCTTGCCATGTTGCTCTCACCACTGTCCCTCTCCAGATAACCACCGAGTTCAGCTTACCAATTTGCAGCTGTCATACATGACGTGAATTGTCTGATTTTGAGTTTAATTAAACAATCGTAAACATTAAGAAGCTTTTTTAGGGTTTTGGATCTGATCTGCAGTTAACACGTATAGTGGATGTTGGGGACTTGGATTTGAGTATGTGGTCTAGTGTGATGGTTGTACTTTAACATTTTCTTTTACCTTGGTGATTCACAGCCACTAGCAAGTGCATATGGACTGGCCAAACATAGAGATGGGCGTTGGGAATGGGCCATTGCTCCTGGTGTGTCACCATCTCCTAGATATCAGCATGCGGCAGTAAGTGGTTCTGATGACTCAATTTTCTCCCACAAATTTTAAGGTATTTATCAGTCGTACTTTGGTATTCTAGGTTTTTGTTAATGCTCGGCTCCATGTTTCTGGAGGTGCTCTTGGTGGTGGACGCATGGTGGAGGACTCTTCCAGTATAGCTGGTATTTTTTAATGCTGTTTTGTTGAATTGCTCATGGTGACAACTGATATTGCTTGAATTTTTTTATTTCTTGTTACCATGGTTTGTTTAATGTTAATCTAATAATTGTTCATTTTTCTCTTTCTTTATTTCTTTCTCTTTTCTTTTGTCTGGTGGTAGTTCTTGATACTGCTGCAGGAGTGTGGTGTGACACAAAATCTGTTGTCACCAGTCCTAGAACAGGCAGATACAGTGCAGATGCAGCGGGGGGAGATGCCGCAGTTGAATTGACCAGGCGGTGTAGGCATGCGGCTGCCGCTGTTGGTGACTTGGTATTTATCTATGGTGGTTTGCGTGGCGGTAATGCTAGAAGATAGACATCTTGATTGCTTTCTTATTTGATCTTCAGATGTCAACTATTCTCACTTCTTGGAATATGGTCTGAAGATATTTTTTTTTTTAATTTATAAAAAAGAATAACTGAGACTTACTAAGTTCTATATCTTTTCTTCATCCATGGGGCTGTTGAGAATGTGCTGTTTGGTTTATGTGTTTATAAGGTGGCCCAACTAAATCCTGATCTTAGTTAGACTTCTAGGGGTTGTTTGGATTGAAGACAAGTTATGCTGGGATTAGTTATGTTGGAATTAGTTATACTGGGATAGTTATGCCGGGATTAGTTATCCTAGTTTTATTTCTTATTGACTGGTTGGTATGTTGTATTAATCATGTGATTGTCAATTTTACTGCTTTAACTTATGATAACTTATTCTGGGATTACTATGCCACTCTCTGGCAGGTATAAATTATTCCGGTACTATATTTTAATCCCGGGATAACTTATCCTATGATTAGTAACTAAACAAGGGATAATGCGGTACTAGATTTTTGTCCTAGGATTATATTTGCTTATTTACTGGGTTGTTGTTGTTGTTGTTGTGGTGATTATATTTGCTTATTCATCATACGAAACGACCCCTTAAAGTATAAGATAGAAAAAATGGAAGTTTTTGGAATGCGTGAGGGCAGTAGCTCTGGTATATTTCTTGGTACATTGTTTTCTAATCTATCCCTAGTCCCACTGATTATGGATAACATTTGTAAGGTAACTGCCGACTTTTCTTATCTTTTACTGATAAAAACTGTCTACTTTATGCTATACCAATTGAGTAGCTGAGTGAGATAATCAAACAGTTATATACCTTATAATAGTTAAAAACCTTCTTAATGAACGGATACACATTCTAACAAGACTAACTAGTTTTCCATGAGTCACTCTTTTTATGGTTTCTAATAGGTGGATTCTTTGTCTTTCATAGGTTCATCGTGTAATTTGCCTTTGTGCCTAGACTGCAAGCCTTAGTGATGCTGTTATAACTAATACTAAACGCTGATTTTGAAGACTGAAACTGATGAAATGTGTGTCCACTAAAAGCTAAAGTTGTTAGGAGGACAATTTTTATTTACTTTTATATTGGTTTGTAATATGCCCTCTTACGTGTGGGCCTGATTCTTTTTCTTTGGCTAAGCACTCTGAAATTCTTTTTGATAATGGGTCGCAAAGAGGTTCAGACTCACAACCTCATACCATGTAGAATTGTATGACCATCTGATTGATTAGAAAAGGTTTGCTCATATATTAGTCTGCAACAGAAACTAGTGTTTCAATTTGCGCGTCTTTTAAGGACCGAAATATTAAGAAGGCATGTCTCTTGTCAATGTAAAAGGTTTGATTAGCCCAGAGTTTCTTGGTTGACCAACTTTTGCCTGGGGCATTGCAACTAGCATGGATGCTCTTTGTTTGCACCTTGTAGTTAGCTCTCCCAATTGAAGGATTTTAATTAGTGCAGTGGGCCAAAATCTTAGTTAATTTCCTAGCTCTTACATCTTTTCCAAGTTCTGTAATGACATCTACTTATATGAAGTATTATTATGATATACTTGTTTAACAAAGTACTATAATGAAATGTGTGCCTAGGAGCAGTTGTTATGAATACATGTCTTAGAAACTTTCATTGACGTTACTCCTGATAAAGTGTTGGAGTCTTGGATATGTAATAGAAACTGCGACCATTATTGAAGCTGTAGCAATAATTAGCTGACTTCAGATTAAGATTGTTTCTCGGGTTGTTGCAGTCTCTGTCCAAATTATGCAATTATAGGCGTTCCAAACTATAGGTACCAAAATACTGCCAGATGCATGAGTCTTAGCTAATCTCGTAGCTGTCACATTTTTCCGAGTACTGTAGTGACATCTACTTATATTTTTTGAATAGGCTTGACATCTACTTATATAAAACTATTGTTATGAAATATACTTGCCTAACAAAGTACCGTAATGAGTTATGTGCCTAGGAGCAGTTATTCAGATAATATCCTAGTTTATGCAATTTTGCTTTTGATGTTAAGAAATGGGTGATTTTTAGAAATCTCTGTGTAGCTTGGTGATATTTTCGTATTTCTGAGACGGCATCTGAGTTGGTGTTTTTGTCGCAGGGGTACTGCTAGATGACTTGCTTGTCGCTGAAGACTTGGCTGCTGCTGAAACAACAAGTGCAGCTTCACACGCAGCCGCTGCAGCTGCAGCATCTAATATGCAAGAAGGAAGGATAACCGGAAGGTACGGATATGGTGATGAAAGAACAAGGGAAACTGTTCCAGAGGCAGTTAATGATGGTTCAGTTGTATTGGGAAATCCTGTTGCACCCCCTGTAAATGGTGATATGTTTACTGATATAAGCACTGAAAATGCTGTGCTTCAAGGATCTCGGTGAGTTTGCAATTGCATAAGTATAACAATATCTGCTTCTGTTTTTTCGTTTATTGCATCTTTATTTTCTGAATTCCATCCCTCACGGTTTCGCTTGCAGGAAACTCGGCAAAGGTGTTGAATACCTCGTGGAGGCCTCTGCAGCAGAAGCAGAGGCCATTACTGCTGCACTAGCGGCTGCCAAAGCTCGACAACAAGGTAATGGGGAAGTCGAACTTCCAGATAGGGATCGCGGAGCGGAGGCAACACCAAGTGGTGAACAGGCATCTACCTTGATCAAACCTGATTCAAATAATTCGACGCCCACTGGAGTTAGGCTGCATCACCGTGCTGTCAGTAATCCAATGCCTTATGATATGTTTTCCTATGTTGTAAGGACTCTCCAAAATGCTTCCGCACCCGTGTTGGATCCTCTAAAATTACACTACTTTTGGAGGATCCAACACACACCCGACGATATTTTCGGAGAGTCTGAGCAACATACATATTTTTGGATCAGATTAAATTCGTACATAACTGATTAAATGTATTTAATGCATCTGTAGGTGGTTGTAGCTGCAGAGACTGGGGGTGCCCTAGGTGGTATGGTGCGACAACTTTCAATTGATCAATTTGAAAATGAAGGCAGGCGAGTAAGTTATGGAACTCCAGAAAATGCAACAGCAGCAAGAAAACTCTTGGATAGACAAATGTCTGTCAACAGCGTTCCCAAAAAGGTATGATGATTTCACTAATGTGCTTCAACTAATCTTGATTAGCAATGAGTACTATGGCATTGCCATGACACGTCTGCTGGTTGACTGACAAACTTGTATACTCTCCAGTTTCCATCACTGCAGTTACATGTGTATGGTTTGATGTTATTATGCAGTAAAAAGAGCAAATATTGGTTGTAGTTGTAGAGTAATTTCAACACTACGGTGAAAGTAATGCATGCTTTGTTGAAAAAGCTGCTTCATTTTATTTACTCAAAGATGTTTGAGTCTCTCTCCTCTTTGTTTCGCTCGTCTCTTTCTTTTTCTTTTCTTTCTTCCTCTTTTTTCTTGTTTGATATCTTTATTTGGTCTCGACTTGTTTGCTTTATGTTTTGTTTCAAGTTTGGCTATCTATTTACCATATCCTCATTTGGTGTCAGGGGATGCTTGTTAGACCTGATTGGTAAAATTTTAACTTATATGCGTGTGTCAGGGGTTTTTTTTGGGGGGGGGGTTGACTTTGGCTCAAAGGTAGAGTTGTTATCATGTGAGCATGAGGTCACGGGTTCAAGCTTTAGAGATAGCCCATTACAAAAATGCAAGGTAAGATTGTGTTCAATAGACCACATTGTGGTACGACTGTTCCCAAACCCAGCACATAGCGGGAGCTTAGTGCATTGAGCTTCCCCCCCCCCCCCCGCCTCCTTCTGTAGTTAGGCTGCCTAGCCAGGAGTATACAAATGACATTAAGAGCCAGATAGGGACTCAAAGTGTTTACATGGTTCTCTAAGCAGAAGAAAAAAAAATATATAGACCCTTTTGTTCTCCTCTCTAAAATTTTATCGGGAGAATCATAACAGCCATCATATAGAGGATAGAGATAAAAAATTAAGACTTACTAGAAAGGAATTGCGTGAGTTTCCCAATGCCTTTACTTGCACCCAAGGGTGTGACCTAGTGGTCAATGAAGTGGGTTGAGAAAATGAGGATTCAGGTTCAAATCCTAGCGGAGACAAAAAACACATGGTGATTTCTTCCCATTTATCCAAGTCTTGGTGGATAGAGTTACCTGGTACGGTTGCTGGTGGGAGGTAGCAGGTATCCTGAAATTAGTTGAGGGCACGCAAGCTGGCCTGAACACGATTATTAAAATATAAAATAAAAAAACAATACTTTTATTTTGGACTGGGTATATGCCTTCTGTATTTGCCCTACCTTTTCTGTTTTTCGAACGAACATAGCTGATGCTATAATGTTAGTGTTCTTTCTCCTCATCTTTGATGAAGTATTTGTTAATGATTTTGCTTCAGCTTACTGCCTTTTTAAAGTAAAAGATGGACCTCTCTTGTGATGGACTGAGATAAGTAACAAAGACTTGGATATGTAGACTTGGGTTTCTATAGACTGGGGATGTGATGCATTGGGAATTAGGACAGCAAATTGAACTTTTATGTATTTGTTCGTTCTTCCCCTGTATGGGATTTTTTTAACTTTTTTTTGTGTATTATACATAGGGGGAGAAGGGGAAATTTACTAAAAAAAGAAAAGATTTTCTTTCTTTTTTTTTTTGGGGGGGGGGGGGGGGAGGGGGGGGAGATGTTAGAATAGTGAATCTAACTCCATGAATATTCTCCTTATTGTCCTCCTTCTACCATTGGGATGCCTATGTCTTACTCTTGATTACACATTCATGATGGGGACTCTTTTGGCCTTTGTTGGTTTTTTGTACTAAGAATTTGAACTCTCTCTTTCTATTTTTTGCCAAGAAATATCAGTTAACCACCCTAAACATTTTGGAGTCAGCTTGGTAAGAGATGCTAAATGTAGGGCATCATCATGCCGATAAAAGAAAAAGAAAGTTGCTTACTGGGCACATGAAATGCAAGGAATATCAGATTGCAAATTACATTTTTATCTATGTCTACTTAGTGAAAGCATGAGCAGGGAGATGGGAAAAGTCCGAAGAGAGTTGACAAGCTTAAACCCAAACAAATTCGGGTTATTCATCTAATCAAGGGAAAAAATTATGGGACTTTGGTAATAACCAGAGTTTCTAGGAAAATTTCCGGTCTCTAACAAGCTGAATGGAGGAGTGGGGAAAATTGGAGAAAGGTACTTTAAAGTGAAGAAAACATAAAAAAATATTAGGTTTTATCTTGCCTGCTTTATTTTATGATCTAGGAGGATTAGAAAGGTGGGATGTGAGGAAGTTTTTGGGGGAGAGGGGAGAGATATGTGAAGAGACGTGTAGAGAAGACATCTGGAACTATCCTCTTTGATTACATCCGAAGTACTGGCCACATAACTATCCTCAGTCCCAAATAAGTTGGCGTAGGCTATATGAATCCACACTGACCAGGTATTATCTGTATTGTGAGATTCATCATGAATTGGTTAGTTTTTCACTGGGCGCTGGCTGCCAGCCTACCACGACCCTCCTTTATCCGGGCTTGGGAACGACAATGTGAGCAAGCTCACACATACAGAGTTACCTATTGTCAATACCTGAAAAAAGAAAACACTCCATCTGCTTGAACGAGTATCCTGTTATTAGCTTTGGCTGATATATCTTTTATTATAAAGGACAACTGCTTATTTGGTTTTATTATATTTTTCTTTTCCTTATTTCAGGTGATTGCCCATCTTTTGAAACCTCGAGGTTGGAAGCCGCCTGTCAGACGGCAATTTTTCTTGGATTGCAATGAGATAGCTGATCTCTGTGATAGTGCAGAAAGAATATTTTCCAGTGAACCTAGTGTTTTACAGCTAAGGGCTCCTATTAAGATATTTGGTGACTTGCACGGGCAATTTGGGGATCTCATGCGCCTTTTTGATGAGTATGGTTCCCCATCAACTGCTGGGGACATAGCGTAAGTGCCTTGACTCAATCCTGCTCCATATTTCTTGTTCTATCCAAGGGTGCCCTTTCAACACCCTAGGTTGGCTCGGTTCCTTGTCTGTGAATTTGCATACTCTTTTATATGCATAAAGTACTTGGGAAACGACAGTCTCAGTATACCTTGACACAATATTGAGAATGAATGAAACTCACCTTTTTTTTTTGTCATCTAAAATTAGCTCTTGCTAAAAGCTTGCTGGTAATTAGGAAACACATGCATTGGTTGCTATTTGTAGAGAATCATTTTTTGTTTGAGCTTCTGAGATCCTCTACTTTGTATACATCTGTATGTGGGAATTTCCCTTTATATTAATAAATTATATACCTTATCAATCTGTTACCAAAAGATATATAAAAACCTTCCTAAGGCATGCAAAGAAAAGGGGAAGAATGTAATGAGGAGTGAGAAATCCAATGAAGTACTTTTATTTAATAAGGAAAATGTAAGTACTTTAAAAATTAGTTTGAAATAAGGATGCCAATCTTGCAAAGCATTCTGGACAAACTTGCACCAGATCAAACAAGAACATTTCGAGGTCAATGAAATAGCTAAAAGCATAAGCTTAGCAGATCTATTTAACCGCTTTTTGCATGTTATCAAGCTTGTTCATAATATTTCTTTTTTACCACCTTAAAGTGCAGTTTCAAATTCTCGTTTTCCCCGGTGGGAGAAACCTTACATATACCATGCTGGGTATGGGTGTGGAAATTTGCTTTATCTGATCTTTTTGGGGTATCAAAGTTATTGGGTATCCAATCATATAGTAACTTTAGCCTTGTATACAAGTACAACGACTTGATATGTTATCGGAATGCTACGGTTGGGAAAAATTGGCGGTCAGAGCAGAAAACCAGAAAGGACCACATCATTTTTGGGTGAAAGGAAGACTCTTGAGCAAATTCACATATAACAGTGACTTGGTATGAAATGACATAAAGAAGAAGTGTAGTTTATGGGCAGGTGTTCCTAGATGAACATAGCAGCAGGAATCTGTAGATGAAAAGAACCTACTATGTGCTGTGATTTGATGAGCACAAAATCATTGGATACAAGGCAGACCCAAAACCTTTGCAAGAGAAATGTACTGCCATATGAATAAAGGCTTGCCAAAAGGCATTATCGGTGTGAAAAATACATAAAAATAGAAGGAAAGTCGAGGAAATAGGAGGAGTACCATGGTTATGCAAATAATCAATAACATGGATGAGAGTAATTGAACATTTTGTTGGGAAAGGTGGTAGCCTAAAATACCGCACCGTAGTTGGAAGAAATAGGATGAATAGTTCGAGAAGAATGAGTTATGCACAAGTTATAACTACGGCACCACATTCTGGTGAATTAAATGGTGAACTAGAGAAGTTTTTCTTTTGGCTTAGGGTGCAAAAGGGAAGCTATATTTTAGTAGCGATATAACTCTAAGATGATGCATTCTTTAAATCAGAAATAGATTACAAAATAGTCTTCTAACTAAGAGCCTAATATGAGCTGTGGAATTCGTAGATGAACATAGAAGCAGGAATCTTTGGATGAATATAGCCTTCTATTTGATGTGATTTTGTGAACACAACTTTTTAGAATACGAGCAGAGCCAAAGCCTTGTGACGAGAAAGGTACAGCCGTACGACCCTGAGCTCTTGAAAAGGCATTATTGGTATGGAAAATACGTTAAAGTTGAAGAAACTAAAGGAAATAGGAGGGAGTACTGCCGTTATCCTTCAAATAATCAACAATTATGGACGACATACTAATTGAGAATATTGTTGAAGTAGTAGCCAAAATTACAAGTATTTGGAAGAGATAGGAATATAGACTGAGAAGAATGAGCTATGCACTAGTTGCAGACTAAAAGTCAGAATAAAAGCAAGATTTGGTGGTGCAAGCTGTTACATCCCACAAGTATAGGTGTCACGCACTCCTACCCACTAAAGATTAGAGCAGATGAACTTATTGAGTGTTATTGTTGGGATTTAAACCTAAGATCTCTAGGTTGCTATTATGCTTCTGCCTCAACCACTTAACTTTTTCCTTAGAGACAGACATACTCAATATTTATTTGGGTTGTGTTGACGTATAGAGTCGAGGAAGATTACCAGAGGAACAACTTGGATGTTGAAAACTGATATCTTGGTATGCTCACGGAGAGCATACTACAGGGTAGTGCACAGAAAAGTACAACATAAAGGACCAGCATAGCCAAACTTTAATTCAAATTTCAAATCTGGAGAAAGAGCCGGATTTGTAAAATCTGAGATGGGTGCATAAGGGCCCAAAATATGTGGGGAAGTCCAAAGCAAATAAAAATAGAGGGTGAAGACTATAATAGAAGTTGGAGGGTCCAAAAACTAAAACAGACACCACTTCAAGCATATTGGAAAAAAAAAATTATTATCTTGTAGATGGAAAAAACCTTTTCCTCCTGAATTCTGTCAATGAGTTAGAGATTATATGTTATCATGATATTGAAATGTCAGTGCTGATATTAAAAAAAATTAAAATGTCAGTATCAACCTATCATTGTAAATGCATATCCTATTTGTGATGTAATTAGATTCCTTCTTAGACTCTTGTAATTTAGTAGTAGTTTTGCTTCCCCCTCTTTGTGTTCTGTTTCTCTATGTTCTACTAGGACTACCATTCTTGGATTGATCATCGTAGTCAAATTTGTTCTTTTCATGTTAATATACAGTAAGGGGTCGTTCAGTTACCGGGATAAGGATACTAATCCCGTTATAGAATTTGGGATTGTATTTATCCCATGTTTGGTTATGGGTATTAGCTAGTACCAATACAAATTTTATACCATAATGATAGTATTAACTATCCCATATAGAAGGTGGGATAGCTAATTCAATGGGATATCCCAGCACATGGATATCCTTGTTTATCCCACAATTGAACCAAACAACCCCTATGGGTTGGCACTATTTAGTTGGGCTTTCAGAAGAAGGAATGGAAGACCCACAACTTGGGGTGTTGCCGCCAAGCTCTTGTGTCGGTTACATGGGAACAGAGAAATAGAAGAGCGTTTAAGGGGGTTGAGAATGATTCTGTACATTTGAGGGATAGCTTCTTGTCTTCTAGTTTCTTTTTGGTGCACTCATGAGGTGATTTGATTATACAGGGAGTTTCCAGAAATCGTTAAGTATTTTACCTTATAGAAAAAAAGGTGCAGTTAGTGTGGACCTGGTATCTTGTGCAAACTTGATATTGAAAAAGGCTTATGACCATGTCAACTGGAATTTCCTACTGTGCATGCTAGTAAAAATGGGTTTTGGCCAGAAATGGATAAACTGGATTAAATTCTGCGTGTCAACAACCAGGTTTTCAGTTCTGGTAAATGGCTCTCCAACAGGATTCTTCAAAGCAGAAAGGGGACTAAGGCAAGGTGATCCTTTATCACCTTTTTTGTTTGTGATTGCTATGGAAGGTCTCAACAATATGGTTAAAACAGCCAATCAGTTTGGGTGGATAAAAGGTTTTGATGTAGCTAGGAGGGGCAATGATAGTTTAGAAGTGACTCATTTACAATATGCTGATGATACACTCATATTCTGTGATGCTGAAGAAGATCAACTGAAACACCTCAGGGTGATTCTGGTTCTTTTTGAAGGAATCTCTGGCTTGCATATCAACTGGAAGAAGAGTTTTTTGTACCCTATAAATGAAGTCACAAATATGGACCTGTTAGCTGCTATTTTGGGTGGTGAAGTGGGGGCTTTACCAACAATATATCTTGGAATGCCTTTGGGAGCCAAATCTAAGTCATTTGGGATCTGGAACAATGTGTTAGAGAAGTGTGAACAGAAACTGGCTAGGTGGAAAACCCAATATCTATCCTTAGGTGGCAGAGTGACTCTTATTAACTCAGTTCTTGATGCACTTCCAACATATATGATGTCCTTGTTCCCCATTCCAACAGGGGTCATCAATAGGTTGGATAGCATCAGGAGGAACTTTTTATGGAATGGGAACAAAGAAAGGAAGGGTTACCACTTGGTGAAATGGAAAGCACTTACTGTTGGCAAGAAATTTGGAGGCCTAGGGATCAAGAACTTGAAAATCCAGAGCAAAGCTCTTAGAGAAATGGTTGTGGAGGCTCAACAAGGAGGATCAGCTCCTTTGGGGAAACATTATTAAAGCAAAATATGGACAGGAAGACAAATGGGTGACTAAGGAGGTCACTACACCATATGGGGTTAGTCTATGGAGATCCATTAGATCACTGTGGAGTGAATTGAGGGATGACTCCAAGATCAAAGTATTTGATGGATAAGACTAGCTTTTGGAAGGACAATTGGCATGGAGTTGGCAGATTGGATGTGGCTTTTCCAGAAGTCTTTAATTTGGCTCTACATCAGCAAAGGACTATAGCAGAGATGTGGACACCTCAAGGATGGAACATCATTTTTAGAAGACATATCAATGATCGGGAAGCACAAAGAGTGGTGGATTTCTTCTGTGTACTAGAACAGTTTAGTGGATTACAAGAAGGTACAGATGTTCTATGGTGGCAAGGCAGCAGTAAGGGTATATTCAAGGTCAACGCAGCTTACAAAAGGATGAATCATTCCAACCAGCAGATAGCTGATTGGCCATGGAAACACATCTAGAAAACAAAAATTCCTCACAAAGTTGCTTGCTTTGTGTGGCTATTGGCTAAGGAAGCTGTCCTTACACAAGATAATCTGATGAAAAGAGGCCTCATCTTATGTTCTAGATGCTTTTTGTGTGGGGAAACAACAGAAACAGTTAACCATGTCTTCCTCCATTGTAAGATAACTTATCACCTATGGAGAATTATTCTTAACCTCAAAGGCATCTCCTGGACCATGCCCGGGAAAGTTATAGATACTCTTAAAAGTTGGGAGGAAGCAGGACTACATGCAAAGGACAGGACTAGATGGAGAATTATACCTGCTTGTGTTTGGTGGACAATTTGGAAAGAGAGAAACTCCAGTTGTTTTGAGAATATGGAGAATGGAGTGCAGAAGATCAAGTTAAACTTTATTTTGCTGTTAAGTTTTTGGTGTAGTCAGATGTACACCAATGACACTAATACCGTTATTGATGTTTTAGACTCAATTTAGAGAGTGTTAGTCATAGATAGAGTCTTTTGTATATATAGTTTCAGTACTACCTAAGTACTGTTTTTGCTACATTTTATGAAATATAGAAAAGTTACCAGTTTCAAAAAAAAGTTTATTGCGATGCTGATTTTGTTGTATGATTCTTGCATTTCTTTGTGTATGATCATCAGGTACATCGATTATCTCTTCTTAGGAGATTATGTTGATAGGGGCCAGCACAGTTTGGAGACCATGACTCTTCTCCTTGCTTTAAAGGTACCTGTTTTATGTGGATGTTGTTGTGCTTTTACTTTTGAATTAATCAATTGATTTTAATGCTGATAAATGGTTGCTTTAGGTGGAGTATCCCCACAACGTTCATTTAATTCGAGGGAACCATGAAGCGGCAGATATTAATGCTCTTTTTGGCTTCCGAATTGAGTGCATTGAACGCATGGTATGGTATCATTTACTGGGAAAAAACTCCTTCAGTTTCCGAGTTAGCTACTGATGTTCATATCTGGAACAGGGTGAGAGAGATGGAATCTGGGCTTGGCATCGGATCAATAGGTTGTTCAATTGGCTTCCTCTGGCAGCACTAATTGAGAAAAAAATAATCTGTATGCACGGTGGTATTGGAAGGTCAATTAATCATGTAGAACAGATAGAGAATATACAGCGTCCTATCACCATGGAAGCAGGGTCAATTATTTTGATGGATTTGTTATGGTCAGTCTGTCTTTTCTTTTTCTTCTGTCACTAATTTTTAACGATCTCCTATTTTCTCACATTAATCTGTGTATCCAGGTCTGACCCAACAGAAAATGATAGCGTTGAAGGATTAAGACCAAATGCAAGAGGTCCTGGATTGGTTACTTTTGGGGTGAGTAAATGTCTTTTGGTATCTTCTTTCAGGTTAATGAAATTGATTCACTTAAGCATTCTTCTTCAGTTGAATAAGCTGTATTTACTTACAGAGGACCCAGTTCAGAAGGAACTGGCATTTGAACCAAAAAGTCAGCCTCCACCCGCCCTCCATTTATTCTTATTTGTCACGTTGATAGGCTGTGTTTTTCCGTCCTTTTTTAGTGCAATTTTTTTTGAGGATCTTCTGTAATCCTGCCTCTTGCGATAATTCTACCCTTTAGCTTAAAGGATTTGAGCAATTTTTATCTTTTTGTGAAATTTCTTTGTTTCAAGACAATTGCACTCATGAGTCCTTCAAATGGTATTTTGGTTCAGTCAGTTGGTATCCAAAAGGTTGTTATAGGTATCGGGAATATCATTTCGTTGTCTGCTGAATTCTGGTTTTGTTATTCATAGGTTATTCTTCTTTCTTGTTTCTAAAGGTATTTGGTTGCGTGTAGTTTCTCTAGCATTTCCTGTGCCCTCATGTACGACCATTCCCTCTGTGCAGCCTGATCGTGTGATGGAATTTTGCAACAACAATGATCTTCAACTAATAGTGCGAGCACACGAGTGCGTGATGGATGGCTTTGAACGATTTGCTCAGGGTCATTTAATTACTCTTTTTTCAGCCACCAATTACTGTGGTATGTTCTTATTTTAGATGTTTGGAAGGTTTTTCTACTCTAGATAGTGGTTTTATCTTTATGAGATATTTTCCAGGTTTCTCTTATATAAAACTTATTACTGCAGGTACTGCTAATAATGCTGGTGCAATCTTGGTATTGGGTAGAGATCTTGTTGTGGTTCCAAAACTTATTCACCCACTGCCACCAGCATCACCTGAAAATTCACCTGAGCGTATGGAAGACACTTGGATGCAGGTTTACATTATTTCTAGATCTTTTGCTTTAACTCCCGACATATTCACTTTGATATATGTTAATCTTCTTTACATTGATTTGTCGAGTAGGAACTAAATGCTAACAGACCACCTACGCCAACTAGAGGTCGTCCTCAAACTGCCAATGATCGAGGTTCTCTTGCTTGGATTTAGATAGTAGTGAAGATTGATCCCTACACTTCAGGTTCATGCTAACGTCGGGAAATTCCAGTTACATGTACATAGCATGATGCCATTTCGAAAATGGCAGAGTTATAGATATCTTCTTGAAGAGATGAGGCATCGCTGCCCTAGGGGTCTTCGACAGAATTGACAGGCCTCAGACACAGCAATATTGGATATCACGGATTAGGTGCACCTGTTAATCTTGCTGGAAGCAGTATAGAATTGCCCGTTGTAAATTGAGCCACAGGCAGGTAGAAGGAATTAAAGTCTTCCCCCGTTATCAAGGGTCTGTAGTGCTGGATTTTGTTTTATTTATTTTACTTTTCCATTGGTAGTGATATATATGTTTTTCCTCGTTTAGGTGTATTATTTTTGTCTATGGTAAAAGAGGCGTTGAGGTCCCCTATAATATTATTGGTGAGATATATAATCCTGAAATCTTAGTGGGCGTTCTTGTATCATAGAGAGTGTGAGTTTGTGTAATTTGTGATGATACCTTGTACAATGTAAGTATTTTTGAAGAAGAGAAGCTTTCTATCACTAGACAATGAGAAAGAGGAGGAATAGCTGACTCTTTTATTTTTCTATTTTACATATTTCCTTGAAGTTTTCATTGAGTCGAGGGTCTTCGGAAACAACCTTTCTACTTTCACGAGGTAGGGATAAAGTTCGCGTAAGACATTACCCTCCCCAGACTTTTATGTTGTCGTATATTCCCTTAAAGAATCTTAGAATTTACACCTTAAATTTTGTTGGCTTAGAAGGATACAAACCTTGGCCAGTCTTTCGGGTTCTACCCCCACTACCACAAATATCACAGTCCATACACTGCTCGAGAGTGCTTCCGCCCCCCAACCAAGCAAAGATGAAGCAAATTCAGTTGAGGCCCGGGAGCTGAGTGAAAGGAGAGAAGGAAAAAGAAAGGTTTTGCTGAGACACAAATCCCCCTGTTGGAGCTCCCGGAACCAAGTCCACCTACTGCTTCCAGAGCAATAGAACTTCTAATTTCATTCCAAAAGGAAATTACCTTTTGATTGTATCCAGTTTCCTTTTGACCAGAATTATGTTACAAATTAGCCTTAGAATGGAGACTTTGGCTTGTTACAATTGGTGTTGACTCGTGCAATGTGCATCTCCCAAGGCATATTACTATAGGTATTCTTTCATATTATTCTCTGTTAGTTCAAATTATGTTTTGAGCACTGAGCAGTGAAAACATGCAGGGGCCGTCTTGATAAATGTTCAGTGGTAGCATTAAAGTGCGAGAAAATGAAAAATTGTTCCTTATGTTTGGGGCAGGCTTAAAATTATAGCTAAAGGAGGTTGTTTGGTTGGGGAAAAAGTTACCCCGAGATTTTAATGATGGGATTATAATATGTTAATTAAATAATAACGGGATTATTTAGTGAATATATTTTTATTGGAAGATGTTTAGTTCATTGGACTAAAAATGAGATATACGGGGTGTAATAAAAAATATGTGTTTGGTATATACTAGATAAGTTGAAATAACCTCTTATTTTCAATTTTAACCTTTGATTGCTTAAAAGACTTTGGGGGAAGAACGTTGGGTGAAGTGCATCTTTATCATTTTAGTATTTATTTCGAGGTTAATTAATCCCGAAATTATTATTTCACCCAATGTGGGATAGAATAATACCCAATATGGGATTAATTTATCCCGAATTCAAAAATTCAATCAAACGCTAGATAAAATAATTTCGTATCTAATTGCGGGGTTATTATCCCTTATCCTACATACTAAATGACCCCTAACTATATTCCTGAGTAGTTTTGAAAGGTGAGCATTTTTAGCCTGCATCCAATATATATAACAAACTGTTGGTTGTTAGATTTAATGGTACTTTGAAAAAAAGCTTCTAATAGGAACACCAGAAAAGTTTCATCAGATACTAAAAATCGCAAATACCAAAAACTGCACCAAATATCAAATACCAAAAAAAAGAAGCAGAAATCACATCTCAAAAACTATTCCAAATTAACTATAAGCACAAACGCAACCAAACAAAAGAGAAAGCCCCTAGTTCAAGACAAGGTTGTCTGCCCATAATATTCATAACGTGTCCTATTATTCGTTCGGAAACGTAGCCTAGGAATCTAATTCGTTATCTGCATGGCTCTCATGCATTCTCGTAATAACTTATATTTTTTATAGTCACAAATCACAGGAAATTAAAGGAGAAAAAGAGGAATGTTTTCTTCAAATATTCTGGCATTTTCTCTTCACTTTGTTTCTTTCTGTGCCACCAAATCATATTATCGGATCACAGCAATAAAAGTTCTTTTGTATGAGGATAATAAATAAAGGTGGAAAGTTTGATAGTAGCTGATTCAGAATTTTAAAGTAGCTGTCGCAGAGTACTATTTTAATAACTATTATTCTTTAGTTATGATAGGGGATATCAACTTAGCACGATATACAAAGGCGGAATCAGGATTTAAATTTTATGAGTTTTTGAACTGCCATCGAATCCATAGCGTGTTAATTACTGGTTTATAATTAAATATTTATACATATTTAATGAAATTCCTAATACCAATAAAGAATCTAAGAAAATCTATAAAATTTGTCCGAATCCACAGCTAATATTCGAGTCACAACAAATCAACAATATGTACCATAGCATACATTGGCAAAAATGTACAAAGTCATTTGTTTGTGGTGAGATGCATCAAGCTCTTTTAAAAGCTTAATAAAAGCAAGTGTTGTTGAAAAGGTACATGGCGTAGCTAGATAAAGTTGGAGCTTAAATTTTGATTTTTATGGGTTCTGAATTTTAGAAAAGACGACTTACTGGATTCTCGATAAATTATTTACGCATATTAAGTGCATTATTAAAGCAAATACAAACTTTGAACCAAAGGTGCTAAATTTCGCCGAACCCGTAATCAATACACTAGCTTTGCCCCTGTAGCTAGGGACATAGGGATTCATCTTTTCGTCCGAAAATTACACTATACAAAATGTTATATATAAAATATTATTTCCTTGACTTTTTTGTGTTTTTACTTTCTTATTTTTGAATTCTTTTAGTAAACACGTTTGATTTTGCATGACACAACTCCAAAAGGTGAAGTGTTTCTTAATGAAGAAGTGTTCCTTTGATGACGTCCTTAGATTCAATAACTCACCATACATTCATAAGGATGAATATGAATTTTCATGCAAAAAGATGATGCTTAATATATATGTAAAAGAAATCAATTATCAATCGTTCATTAGAGGCCATTTGTAACATGCATGGCCTCAAAGACTAAAGACATGACCACATAAGAAAGGTATGTGACCATATAGTTAGTGGGCTATTCAAAAAGGAGAAAGATTGAACGCAATTTAAATATTTATTTGCCCCCTTTTTTGTGAAACCTCATTCGTTGTTTGGGGAATGAATTTAGATGGATGCAATTTTGTATTCCGAATTAATTTGAATTTACGTCGACTAAGTTTATTAAGTACGATAAAGTGCTCTCTGTTAGAAAATAAAGATAAGTAACAGAAAATTAAAGGCTTTGAAGCGTGAAAGATCACTATCTTTCAAGAGTTATTGCCTGTATATACTTTAGGGATTACAAGCAATTCTCCATCAGGATACAACAAAGCCTGAAACATACGTGCAGATTGAATGCTCTACTTCTCTGACGTCTTCTGTATTTATAGATAAGAAAAGGAGATTTTTCTGAAGAGACGCCCCTTTTCACGAACAACCACAATTCTTTCTGTTAATTAAAATTAAAATTAAAATTTAAATTCAAATTTTAAATAACAAAAAGTTGTTCCAAATAAAATCTTTATTTAAAGATCTGACCCGGCCCGCGCCCAAGCCCCAAGTCCAAGTCCAAGTCCAAGTCATTTAGATATATAATTAAATATATATATAAATACACATATTCTTCTAAATATGTCAATTGTTCATTTTATTGGACTTAATCGGCCAAGCTTTATAAAGCCAACTAAATGGCTTATGGCTATCGGTGTGGGACTCCCACATAATACAAACTACTCTAACAATCCCCCACTAGTTTGTAATATGTCTCATAATATCATGCATATCGAAAAGTATCTTATATAGATTTGAACTTTTCATTAGTGTAACTACCTTAAAGTTTGACGAAGTTATTGGTATCCTAAGATTTGAAACACAACTCCATTTGTCAAACCGAAAGTATCACACACATAATATTATTAAATGGAGAAACAATCCAATATTATGCTTTAGCACTTTTATGGCCATGTGCTAATCCAAATTCATGAATATTTACAAGATCAACTCTTTAAATCTTGTTAGAAGCGGCACCACCTCAATATTCATATAGGTGGAAATAGACTTTATGTCCCTGTTACTACAGACATTTGCTAATTCCATTAAGAATTAATTCACCCTCGTTCTTGTAACAGTATGCACTTGGAAGTTTGTCATTATGCCCCTATTATTATAGATATTTAACAACTCCTAAACTCCTCACATAACAGTAAAATAGTACATAGGAATCTAGGCTCTAATTGAGAAGATTCGTGCTTAATCAACACAAGCAACTTGTTATTACCGATTGAACTTATATTGTTAGATTGTATACCAACTCAAAGTTGGGTTCCCGTCGCTTGTGATTAATTTAAGAGTTTTAGCTCCATTCCTTCACTAGTTTGTTGTACTGCATCTCTATTTAATGCCTTTGTAAGTGGATCTGCCAGATTCTTGTTTGATCTCACATACACTATAGCTATAGTTCCATTTGTAACTAATTCTCTTATATAAGCATGCCTTAAGCTTATATGTCTTGATTTTCCATTATACATTTTGTTATGAGCTACACACATAGTAGTCTCACTATCACAAAATATTGAAATGGCTGGCATAGGTTGTGGCCACAATTTTATATCTAGTAACATATTTTTTAGCCATTCCGCTTCTTTTCCGGCAGCTGCTAATGCAATAAACTCGGATTCTATAGTAGAATGAGAAATACAAGTTTGTTTCTTGGATGCCCAACTAATGGCGCCACCCCCCAAAGTAAATATCCAACGTGAAGTAGCCTTACTATCATGTATATTTGTAACCAAACTCGCATCAGAATATCCTTCTAATACGGTAGGAAACCCATTATAACAAATGCCCAGTTGTTTTGTTCTCTTTAAATATCCAAGTATTCTAATTATAGCTTTCCAGTGAGTATTACTTGGATTGCTTGTAAACCTAGAAAGTTTACAAACGACAAATGCTATGTCAGGCCTAGTGTAGTGCATAGCATACATCAAACTGCCAATTGCACTTGCATACTCTAATTGAGCAACTGTTCTTCTAGTATTTTCAGTAAGTTTGATGCGTGAATCATATGGAGTTTTAGACTCCACTATGCCCAGATGACTGAACTTGGTAAGAACCTTATCAATGTAATGAGTCTGTGATAAAATTACTCTCTTATCACTTCTTTGAACCTTGATACCTAAGATAGTATCTACTTCATTCAAATCTTTCATTTTAAAGACTGAAGTTAGATACTTCTTAGTTTCAGAAATTCCAAGCATGTTCGTACCAAAAATCAACATGTCGTCGACATAAAGACAAATAACAACTCCATAATCTTCTGTAAACTTAGAGTAAATACATTTGTCTGCCTGATTATGTACGAAACCATTTGATAATATTATACTATCAAACTTTTCATGCCACTGTTTTGGTGCTTGTTTCAAGCCATAGAGAGACTTTATAAGCTTACAAACTTTATGTTCATTACCAGGAAGAATAAATCCTTCAAGTTGTTTAATATAAATTTCTTCACTTAAATTTTCATTTAAGAATGGGTGTATGAGAATCGGGGAATGACTTGAGTTGTTGTTGGTAAGGAATGCTCAGTGCATAGAGCAGGAAGTTGCTTGGTTGTATTGGGATGAGGTTACATTCTGCGGTGTTGGAGTGCTAATGAGGCACGGGTTGTTCGGTTCATTTGATCAGGCTAATTGAAGCTTGAGTAGAGTGGATGACTCTAGAGAATGGTTCTAATGCGTTCAAGATTTTTTATGTTATAATTGGAGATTTTCAGGTGTATAATTTGGCTAGAAACTGAGGTTTGCATTGGAGGGTGTCCAGAATTGTGATATTTCTATATCAATTAGGGGATTCTTATATCGGTATTAGGAAGGTAATGGTTCCAGATTCGCAAGAAGTCTCTTCGGGGTAGGTATTTTGAACATGGTGCTTTTGGGAATATTTAAGAGAGTATCCAGCGGCTTATGAGCCTTGGACGGCGTGGTTTTATGTTTGGGTCTCGTGTGGTGAGTCTGGGTTGAGGAACTGTGGTGTTATATCAATTCACTCGTCATGTTGAAGCCATTCAAGAGTCGAGATGCTGGTATGATTTGATCAAGCAACCCGAGCTGCTCTACGACCCTTGACCTGACTATATTTGCCAAACTACTTGGATCCACGAGAACACGTTTAACTTGAACTTTATTTAAAAGGATAGAAATTACCAGAGCATTGTTGTGAGGCTGAGATAAGGCCTCGATGTCTTCCTTGCTTAATGTGAGGGTGTCCTCGGGCGTGTAGTCCCGAGTATTTTCTCCCTTGTGATGGATACTTTGGTACATTTGAATATGGGTCCCTGTGGGAGGTCGACTCCACCGATGATCATGTGAATGCTATGTTGAGGTTCTTCAGGTTCACTCTTCGTGTTTGCGTCTCTTTCTCGGAAATGGTTCTTGGCCCGGTCGCTGAGAAATTCACGAAGATGCCCCTTTTTGAACAACCGGGCTACCTCCTCTCTAAGCTGCCTGCAATCCTCTGTCCTATGCCCATGAGTACCATGATACTTGCACATCAAGTTGGGGTTCCTCNTAGAGCAGGAAGTTGCTTGGTTGTATTGGGATGAGGTTACATTCTGCGGTGTTGGAGTGCTAATGAGGCACGGGTTGTTCGGTTCATTTGATCAGGCTAATTGAAGCTTGAGTAGAGTGGATGACTCTAGAGAATGGTTCTAATGCGTTCAAGATTTTTTATGTTATAATTGGAGATTTTCAGGTGTATAATTTGGCTAGAAACTGAGGTTTGCATTGGAGGGTGTCCAGAATTGTGATATTTCTATATCAATTAGGGGATTCTTATATCGGTATTAGGAAGGTAATGGTTCCAGATTCGCAAGAAGTCTCTTCGGGGTAGGTATTTTGAACATGGTGCTTTTGGGAATATTTAAGAGAGTATCCAGCGGCTTATGAGCCTTGGACGGCGTGGTTTTATGTTTGGGTCTCGTGTGGTGAGTCTGGGTTGAGGAACTGTGGTGTTATATCAAGAAAGAGTATCAAGTTGAAGGTAAATCAAAAGGAAACTCGGATAGATGGGATAGCTTGGTAGTAGGCCGGATTGGCATGGTAATGGATATGATCGGTTCTTTAGTGCTTATGAAGCGGTGGGTTTCCACAGGTGTTTCGTGGCAATACTCTTAGGTTTTGATTGCTTGTGTAGCTTGGTTGAGTTAGAAGGAGTCAGTTTTGATGGTTCGGTTTTGTGCAAAAAGGGGATTCGTAGAGTTCTTGATAATTTATACCATGGTTAGAGATGTATAATTTCTGCTGGCATGATGAGCATGGGATGTATAGTGATTTTCTCCTAGATGGGATCAAATGGAAAGTTCTTGACTAGTTGAGTACGTAGATGTTTGTGGCTCGGAAGGGAGATGAAGTTCTCATGTTATCCTAAGATGGTATGGTATATGCGGCATGTTGTGGAGGATTTAGATTTGTGTGTGTAAGGTTATGGCTCAGTTCTGAACGGAAGGTCATAAAATTCTTAGGCAGCACGGGCAGTTTCAGATAATTAGAGAAATGAGCTTCAGATGATTAGGGGAATGATCCTCAGATGATTAAGGAAATGGTATTGCTAATTGGGGTGATTTGACGAGGGTATATGTTTCAGAAAAAAAAAGGCAATGTGATTAAGTTGATGGTACTTCATTAGTATTGTGGCACTTTCTTGTTGGATCGACTGCTGACATTCGGGTTTGCTTGGTGGTACGAAAGAATCATAAGAGTATCTCTCGTGGGATTGATTGGGTATTATAGGTGTGTTGTATACTCGGACGGTGGAATCGGGATCGGATATGGTGATTCGTGTGCTGTACGGAGTTGGAGACTGGGAGTTCTAATATTAAGGCTATGTTGTGGTTGTGGGTCGTTTGTATCGGCACTGTTTAGTGACTATCGCGGTTTGAAGACCCGAGTGGATCTTTTGCTACTTGGTATGTTAGATTTTGGATGTAATATTGGGTATAGACTGGTTATATTCGTGTTGTGTTATTCTGGACTATTGCGCTAAGGCGGCAATGTTGGCTATGCCGGGAATGCCACGGATTGAGCGGCGAGGTTCGACGGATTATGTTCTTAGTAGGCTGGTTTTATTTTTCGAAGACCCAGCGGATGACTGGGAAGGATTGTCTTTCTTATTTGGGCTTTCGTGATGGATGTTAGTGTAGAGACTCCTACATTGATTCTATTTCGGTGGTGATGGACCTTTCGGATGTGTTCTTGTGGCCGGGCAAGGTTGTTGATTTTGGTATTGAATTGATGCCGGGCACCGTGTCGTATGGCACCGGCGGAGTTAAAGGACTTGAGGGAGCAGTTTCAGGGTTTCCTTGATAAGGGGTTCATTGGCAGGCCAATGGGGATGTGTGTTCTAACTTGAGTCGGCTTGGTTGACTCCGAGTTGTATTGCTGAGTGATGTGTTGATTCGGTTGTTATTGAGCTGTTAGTGTTCTAATGTGATCTATGAGTTACCTTTCTGTGTCGCGAAGCGTTGGGATTTGTTGGTTATAGTCACATGTGGTGCGATTTTATTGGGGTCTCTCAGTGGAATTGAGCGGGAAGAGTATTGGGTGTTGCTCGGTGAATGGCGTATCGGTTATGTCCTTTCGTGTTTGTGTGGTGTATGTTATTTGCTTCACCGTGGGTATGATGATTTGCTTTGGTTCTAGACATCAAATTGCATGTGGTTGTCAATTTCGAGCATAGTGACTTGAGGTGTTTCATGTGGACCAATGTTTGGATAGGGTCGCGCATTGCAGAGAAGTTATGTGGAGGTATGACCCTTTGGGTTAGACTCGCGTATTCTGTTTCTACGATGTGTGATGGGTTCTCAGCATTTTGGATGTGGTGGTACTGGTGAGTTGGTGGTACATCCCTTTCGTTCGAGTCGTCTTCATGATTGAAGTACATTCTGATTGTTGTTTATTAGTGCACAGATGTCACGAGTTATGGCTTTAGATTGTATTGATGTGTCATGTCACCGGAGTAGTGGTGTTGGATTAGATGAGATCGTCGGTTCGTCGAGATCTGAAATGAGTACAAACTGATTCGATTTCAGCATGTTGGAAGGATAATATCGAGGTTTGGCTCAGAAATTTGCTATGATCTTTGCCAACGGAGGAGTGGCTTCATGAATGGTTGATCTTAGAACTGGTTATGGATTATTGCGTGTTTCACGTATCATTGGCAGTATATGAAAGTGACGAAATGAGACTTTAGTTGATAAGAGGTTTTCTATCGATATTCGGTTGTTGTGTGCAGCTGCTGTGATTAGAAGTTATCGCTACCAGTGTTTGAGTTATGTGGTATATCATGTAATTACACCTGAGTTTACAGATATGGTTTGTTACAGCTAGTTCGGACTTATTCACAGTATAAATGTGAGATTCTGATCGTATTGATGATTTTAGAAGTGGAAATGTGGTTCTATGGTTTGTGGGCTAGATTGGATTGTGAAATTTAAGTTACAATGTGTTATCGGACCTATATGAGATAGGGTGATGTGGGATCACCCCCGGGTATATGCATGGTAAGGTTATTCAGCGATTGGTTAGCTTTTGGAACAACTCTAGGCACGTTCGAGGACGAACGCATGTTTAAGTAGGGGAGGATGTAACGACCCGACCGGTCGTTTAGAGCTTTTGCACTTTGCTCGCCAGTTCTCGGGCATGACTTGCCCCTTGTGATGTATTATGACTCATGTAAATCGTTGGTTTTGGTTTTCAGGGTAATCAGAATGAAATTGGAAGAACAGTTCTCAGTCTGAAGCTTGAAATTTGAAAGGTTTGACCAAGATTTGGCTTGTTTGTATATGATCTTGGATCGGAATTTTTATGATTTGGTTAGCTCCCTTAGCTGATTTGGGACTTAGGAGCGTGATTGGAATGCATTTTGGAAGTCCGTGGAAGGTTCAGGCTTGAATTGGCGAAATTAAGATTTCGGCATTTTCCGGTTGATAGGTGAGATTTTGACATAGAGGTCGGAATGAAATTCCGGAAGTTGCAGTAGTTCCGTTGTGTCATTTGGGATGCATGTGCAAAATTTCAGGTCATTCGGACGTGGTTTGGTGGATTTTTGATCAAAAGCGAAATTTGGAAGATTTTTGAAAGCTTGGCTTGAATCCGGTGTGTTTCGGGTGATTCGATGTTATTTGAGGTGTTTTGAAGATTGGTACAAGTTTGAATAAGGTTTTAGGATATGTTGGTGCCTTTGGTTGAGGTCCCGGGGGCCTCGGGTGAGCTTCGGCTGGTCAATCGGACCATTTTGTGAAGTTTGGAGTTGCAGAATTTCAGGTTCAGCTGTTGTAGAGATTCCTTCTCTGTGATCGCGTAGTGGTTCCTGCGATCGCATAGAAGCTTTTCGAGGGGCAGTCCAGTTTTTCTTTGCGTTCGCGAAGATTGAGTTGCGATCGCATAGAGTGGTGAAATTGTTGATCGCGAACGCGTAGTGATGGTCGTGTTCGCGTAGAGTTATTGGACCTGGGGCCTTGGCTTGATTTTTGTTCATTGCGAACGCGGCAGTGGGTCTGCGATCGCGTAGTGTAAAAATGGCTGAGCATCGCGTTTTATGCGTTGGCATAGAGTATTTTTGGGATCTGAGTTATTTTGCTTCGCGATCGCGAAGGATTTCCCGCGATCGCGATGAAGGAAATTTAATCGCTGGGCAGAATGTTTTAAAAAGGCTTTTCCGCGACTTGGAACCCTTTTACACCATTTTTGAACGGGAAAAGAGCCTTGAGGCGATCTTGTAGAGAGGAAATCATTGCTCTTCATTGAGGTAAGGATTTTGGACCCTAAAACTCGATTATTTGTGATTAAGGAACAAAATATCAGTGTTTAATTCATGAAAATCAGTAAAAAAAGGTGGAGTTAGGGCTTGAGATTATGAGACCTTCCAGGGATGATTTGAGGGGTTACACGAACTCCGATTTTTGAGTTCTTTATATGTACAGACTCGTGAGATGATGAAGAACATTTTGGTATAAAGTTTGTCCAGTTTCAGGACGCGGGCCCGGGGGACGGGTTTTGACTGATTTTGGGTTTTGTGCTTAAAATCAATATTTTCCAATTGGAATTCATTGGTTTAACATAATTTGATGATAAAAATCTGAACTTGGTAGATTTGGAGCACTCGGAAGTTTATTCGAGTGGCAAGCGTGTTGTGGAGTAGCTTTTCGGGCTAGTTCGAGGTGAGTAATGATTTTAAATGCTGTCCTGAGGGTATGAAACCCCGGAATTTCACAGCGTGCGGCTATGTTGAGGTGACTTACATGATAGATGACGAGCGTGGGGTAGAGCACCGTTGGGGATTGTGACTTAGTCCAGCCCGAATGATTATTTTACTGCGTATTTGGTAGTTAATTGTTTGATATTATTATATTTTGGGCTAAATGCCATATGTGGGGTTCGTGCCAGCTGTTTGAAACCTTAGGGGATTTTTAAATTATATTTTTCCTCGCTGATTGATTTTATACTGGTGCTCAGTCATACTATATTTTACTATTTTAAAGACTTAGCTATATTATTCTGTTTTAAACACATTAAATGATATTTTCAAAGGTATTTGATCTGAGCTTCATATTTTACTGTGGCCCGAGGGGCTTATGAGATTCTGACTGAGTAAGGCGGAGGGCCTGTGTTGTAAGGATACATTTGGGTCGGGCTGCACGCCGCAACAGTGATACATTGATTATGATAATGAGGCCGAGGGCCTGAGATTTGTACGCCACGAGGTGGCTTGATATTGATATGAGGCCGAGAGCCTGTTTATGATGCCACGAGATGGCTTGATGTTGCGCTTGGGCCATAAGGGGCCCCTCCCGGAGTCATTACACTCCCAGTGAGCACGGGTACCCATTGTGATATGAGATATAGCTTGAGGGGCTGGTATTGTTCTGTGACATTACCCGAGGGGCTGATTCTGTTTTTACTGTGCCCGAGGGGCAGTTATTATGTGTTTACTTATTAGTTGTTTTCCTGTATATTATTTAGCTGTTTAAGAGAGGTTTATGAGATTTCACTGCTTAATTATACTTATTGATTTTGCTATGCCTCTTTAGCTTAATTTTGTGCCTTACGTGGTTTTATATTACTCAGTCTTCATTTATTTTTATTACTCACTAAGTTGGAAGTACTCACTTTACTCCCTGCACCTTGTGTGCAGATTCAGGTATTTCTAAACCCGGTAGCGGGTATTGGTTTCTCAGAGGCAGAGTCATCGGAGTTTAGCAAGGTAGCTGCCCGACGTTCGCAGCGCTGCTTTTCTCCCTCTCGATTTCATTAGACTGTATCTTGTAAATTTTAGACTCTAGTTGTATTTGGACCTTAGTAGATGCTCATGACTAGTGACACCCCTATATCTGGCTGTGTTGGGTTTGTTTTTTCGCAAATTATACTGGTAACTGCTTATTTTTGCGATTTTATCATGTTTACGACTTAATACTTATTATGTTACTGCTTAAGATTGCAATGGGAATGTGTCGGCTGGCCTTGTCTTCACGAGAGGCACCATCACGATCGGGTTTAGGGTCGTGACAAGTTGGTATCAGAGCCTAGGTTACATAGGTCTCACGAGTCATGAGAAGGTTAAGTAGAGTCTCGCGGATCGGTATGGAGACGTCTATATTTATCCTCGAGAGGCTGCAGAACCTTTAGGAAAACTCCATATTCTTGAAATTCTTATCGTGCGTCCTTGATTCAGCTTGAAATATAACTCTTTGAACTCCTTCCACGCATTCGTATGCGCGAACGAGCGCTCAGTATCAGATGTGCATCGATGGCTTGTGATTCCCTGATCGAGGGGCGAGATGTGATCTCTGTGTGTTTGACGTTGGGCCCGTCTGGAGGACTTGAGGCTGGATTTTTACCTATAGCTTGAGCACTGAGGTGCTGATTATGGGAGCCGTGTTTTTGAACTTATATACTCAGTAGTGCCCCCATTAGTAGAAGTGATGGCTGGATGGCTATGCGATGAGTATGTTATGACTGCGAGATGTGATCATATGATTTAGAAGCGACGAGAAGGGTCTGCTGGAGGATAGATGAAATATTAGGTGTTTGATTTCCATTGTGATTGGATGTATAGCCCCGAGTTATGGGTGTGTCAAGAATCTTTTCATGTTCCTAATTGGGAGTGAAGTAAATTTCATGTTGCGGTATGAGTTCAGACTCAGAAAGATTAAGTGACTGCGTAATGTTTATGACGGTAGAAGGCATACATAAATGTTAGTTT
This sequence comes from Nicotiana attenuata, assembly GCF_001879085.1. NCBI lineage: Eukaryota > Viridiplantae > Streptophyta > Magnoliopsida > Solanales > Solanaceae > Nicotiana > Nicotiana attenuata. Next base: position 30,970,414 of record NC_031996.1, on the reverse strand, counting down.
GAGGCGAAGCAGGTGGGTTATCTCCTGCGGAGTGTTCTGAAGTTGTGTGATCCATATGTTGTCTGTTAGAAGATCTCACTTACAAGTGAAATATATGTGTTGCAATTTAAATTTGGGTCGCTTAAGAGAGTGGGTTTAACTATTACGAGGGTGAATGCGAGAATTGCAGAAGATTTAAAGTACCAAATGGTCCGTGTTTCACAAGCTTATGAAGGATTGAGTTTAACCTCACTACCGAAGTATAGTAGTAATAGAGTATATTCATTATGAGTTATGGCGCGTTTTGATCTATGGCTTCGAGCCAAGTGTGGGAGTCTGCTATTGAATAGTTGATTGCACGGTTATGTGCTATGATGGTTCCAGTTCGAGGTGTATTTGTGAATCAGTTATGGCTCGAGTAAAGGAAATTTCAATAAAGGTTATGTTATGCTTTATGGGTGTATGAGAATCGGGGAATGACTTGAGTTGTTGTTGGTAAGGAATGCTCGGTGCATAGAGCAGGAAGTTGCTTGGTTATATTGGGATGAGGTTACATTCTGAGGTGTCGGAGTGCTAATGAGGCACGGGTTGTTCGGTTCATTTGATCAGGCTAATTGAAGCTTGAGTATAGTGGATGACTCTAGAGAATGGTTCTAATGCGTTCAAGGTTTTTCATTTTATAATTAGAGATTTTCAGGTGTATAATTTGGCTAGAAACTGAGGTTTGCATTGGAGGGTGTCAAGACTTGTGATATTTCTATATCAATTAGGGGATTCTTATATCGATATTAGGAAGGTAATGGTTCCAGATTCGCAAGAAGTCTCTTCGGGGTATGTATTTTGAACATGGTGCTTTTGGGAATATTTAAGAGAGTATCCAGCGGCTTATGAGCCTTGGACGGTGTGGTTTTATGTTTGGGTCTCGTATGGTGAGTCTGGGTTGAGGAACTATGCTGTTATATCAAGAAAGAGTATCAAGTTGAAGGTAAATCAAAAGGAAACTCGGATAGATGGGATAGCTTGGTAGTAGGCCGGATTGGCATGGTAATGGATATGATCGGTTCTTTAGTGCTTATGAAGCGGTAGGTTTCCACAGGTGTTTCGTGGCAATACTCTTAGGTTTTGATTGCTCGTGTAGCTTGGTTGAGTTAGAAGGAGTCAGTTTTGATGGTTCGGTTTTGTGCAAAAAGGAATACGGAGAGTTCTTGATGGTTTCTACCACGGTTAGAGGTGTATATTTTCGGCGAGCGTGAGAAGCATAGGATGTGTGGTGATTTTTCTTCTAGGTGGGATCAATGGAAAGTTCTCGGCTAGTTGAGTATGTAGATGTTTGTGGCTCGGAAGGGATATAAAATTCTTATGTTATCCTAAGATGGTATGGTATATGCGGTATGTTGTGGAGGATTGAGATTTGCGTGTGTAAGGTTACGGTTCAGTTCTGAACGGAAGGTCATAAAATTCTTAGGCAGCACGGGCAGTTTCAGATAATTAGAGAAATGAGCTTCAGATGATTAGGGGAATGATCTTCAGATGATTAAGGAAATGGTATTGCTAATTGGGGTGATTTGACGAGGGTATATGTTTCAGAAAAAGGCAATGTGATTAAGTTGATGATACATCATTAGTATTGCGGCACTTTCTTGTTGGATCGACTGCTGATATTCGGATTTGCTTGGTGGCACAGAAGGATCATAAGAGTATCTCTCGTGGGAATGATGGGGTATTAGAGGTGTGTTGTATACTGGGAAGGTGGAATTGGAATCGGATATGGTGATTCGTGTGCTGTACGGAGTTGGAGACTGGGAGTTCTCATATTCAGGCTATGTTGTGGATGTGGGTCGTGTGTATCGGCACTATTTAGTACTATCGGGGTTTGGAGACCCGAGGGGATCTTTTGCTGCTTGGTATGTTAGATTTTGGATGTGATATTGGGTATGGAATGTTTGTCTTAGTGTTGTGTCATTCTGAGTGCGCTAAGGCAGCAATGTTGGCTATGCCGGGAATGCCACGGATTGAGTGGCGAGGTTCGACGGATTATGTTCTTAGTAGGGTGGTTTTATATTTCGAAGACCCAGCGGATGGCTGGGAAGGATTGTCTTTCTTATTTGGGCTTTTGTGATGGATGTCAGTGTAGAGACTCCTACAAATTGATTCAGTTTCGGTGGTGAGGGACTTTTCGGATGTGTTCTTGTGGCCGGGCATGTCACCGAGCAAGGCTGTTGATTTCGATATTGATTTGATGTCGGGCACCGTATCATATGGCACCGGTAGAGTTAAAGGAGTTGAGGGAGCAGCTTTAGGGTTTCCTTGATGGGGGGGCCGTTGGCAGGCCAATGTGGATGTGTGTTCTAATTTGAGTCGACTGGGTTGGCTCCGAGTTGTATTACTCAGGGATGTGTGATTCGATTGTTATTGAGCCTATTGTGTTCTGAGGAGGTATATGAGTTACTTTTCCGTGTTGCGGGGCATTGAATTTGTTAGTTATAGGCGCATGCAGTGCGGTGTTATTGGGGTCTCTCAGTGGAGCTCGAGCGGGAGGAATATTGGATATTGCTCGGCGGACGGCGTATCGGTTATATCCTTTTGGGTTGAGTAGTGTTATGTATTTGCTTCACTGGGGTCATAATGATTTTCTTTGGTTCTAGACATCAATTGCGTGTGGTCGTTAATTTTGAGCAGAGTGATTTGAGGTGTTCTACGCGGACCGGTGTTTGGGTAGGGTCGTGCATTGTAGCAAAGTTATGTGAAGGTATGACCTTGCGGGTTAGATTTGTGTATTTTGTTTCTATGATGTGAGACGGGTTCTTGACCTTGTGTTGTAGTAGTACTGGTGAGCTTGCGGTACAGCTCTTTCATTTGAGTCACTTTCATGATTTGAGTATGTTCGGATTGCTTCTTATTGGTGCGCGGGTTGCGCAAGTCGCGGCTTTAGTCTGCATTGGGGTGTCATGTCACCAGAGTGGTTGTGTTGGATAAGATGAGATCGTTGGGATCATTAATGAATACAAACGGATTCGATTTCAGCATGTTGGGAGGAATAAATATCGAGGTTCGGCTCAGAAATTTGCTATGGCCCTTGCCAAAGGAGAGGTGGCTTCATGAATGGTTTGATCTGAGAACTGGTTATGGCTTATTGTGTGTTTCACGTATCATTTTCAGTATATGAAAGTGACGGAATGAGACTTTAGTTGATAAGAGGTTTTCTATCGATATTCGGTTGTTGTGTGCAGCTGCTATGATTAGAAGTTATCGCTACCAGTGTTTGAGTTATGTGGTATATCATGTAATTGCACCTGAGTTTACAGATATGGTTTGTTACAGCTTGTTCGGACTTATTCACAGTATAAATGTGAGATTCTGATCGTATTGATGATTTTAGAAGTGGAAATGTGGTTCTATGGTTTGTGGGCTAGATTGGATTGTGAAATTTCAGTTACAATGTGTTATTAGACCTATATGAGATAGGGTGATGTGGGATCACCCCCGGGTATATGCATGGTAAGGTTATTCATCGATTGGTTGGCTTTTGGAACAACTCTGGGCACGTTCGAGTACGAACATATGTTTAAGTGGGGGAGGATGTAACGACCCGATCGGTCGTTTAGAGCTTTTGCACTTTGCTCGCTAGTTCTCGGGCATGACTTGCCCCGTGTGATGTATTATGACTCATGTAAATCGTTGGTTTTGTTTTTCAGGGTAATCGGAATGAAATTGGAAGAACAGTTCTCAGTCTGAAGCTTGAAATTTGAAAGGTTTGACCAAGATTTGAGTTGTTTATATATCATCTCGGATCGGAATTTTTATGATTTGGTTAGCTCCCTTAGCTGATTTGGGACTTAGGAGCGTGATTGGAATGCATTTTGGAAGTCCGTGGAAGGTTCAGGCTTGAATTGGCGAAATTAAGATTTCGACGTTTTCCGGTTGATAGGTGAGATTTCGATATAGAGGTCGGAATGGAATTCCGGAAGTTGCAATAGTTCCGTTATGTCATTTGGTATGCGTGTGCAAAATTTCAGGTAATTCAGACGTGGTTTGGTTGGGTTTTTGATCAAAAGAGAAATTTGGAAGATTTTTGAAAGCTTGGCTTGAATCCGGTGTGTTTCGGGTGGTTCGATGTTATTTGAGGTGTTTTGAAGATTGGTACAAGTTTGAATAAGGTTTTAGGATATGTTGGTGCCTTTGGTTGAGGTCCCGGGGGCCTCGGGTGAGTTTCGACTGGTCAATCGGACCATTTCGTGAAGTTTGGAGTTGCAGAATTTCAGATCCAGCTGTTGCAGAGATTCCTTCTTTGCGATCGCGTAGTGGTTCCTGCGATCGCATAGAAGCTTTTCGAGGGGCAGTCCAGTTGTTCTTCGCGTTCGCGAACGCGTAGTGATGGTCGCGTTCGCGTTGAGTTATTGGACCTGGGGTCTTGGCTTTATTTTTGTTCATTGCGAACGCGACAGTAGGTCCGCGATCGCGTAGTGTAAAAAGGGCTGAGCATCGCGTTCGCAGAGTGTTTTATGCGTTCACATAGAGTATTTTTGGGAGCTGAATTTTTGTGCTTCGCGATCGCGAAGGATTTCCCGCGATCGCGATGAAGGAAATTTAATAGCTGGGCAGAATGTTTTAAAAAGGCTATTCTGCGACTTGGAACCCTTTTACACCATTTTTGAACGGGAACAGAGCCTTGAGGCGATCTTGAAGAGAGGAAATTATTTTTCTTCATTGAGGTAAGGATTTTGGACCCTAAAACTCGATTATTTGTGATTAAGGAATAAAATATCAGTGTTTAATTCATGAAAATCAGTAGAAAAAGGTGGAGTTAGGGCTTGAGATTATGAGACCTTCCAGGGATGATTTGAGGGGTCAAACGAACTCCGATTTTTGAGTTCTTTATATGTACAGACTCGTGAGATGATGAAGAACATTTTGGTATAAAGTTTGTCCAGTTTCAGGACGCGGGCCCGAGGGACGGGTTTTGACTGATTTCGGGTTTTATGCTTAAATCGATATTTTCCAATTGGAATTCATTCGTTTAGCATAATTTGATGATAAAAATCTGAACTTGGTAGATTTGGAGCACTCGGAAGTTTATTCGAGTGGCAAGCGTGTTGCAGAGTAGTTTTTCGGGCTAGTTCGAGGTGGGTAATGATTTTAAATGCTGTCCTGAGGGCATGAAACCCCGGAATTTCACAGTGTGCGGCTATGTTGAGGTGACTTACACGCTAGATGACGAGCGTGGGGTAGAGCACCGTTGGGGATTGTGACTTAGTCCTGCCCGAATGATTATTTTACTACGTATTTGGTAGTTAATTGTTTGATATTATTATATTTTGGGCTAAATGCCATATGTGGGCTTCGTGCCAGCTGATTGAAACCTTAGGGGATTTTTAAATGATATTTTTCCTCACTGATTGATTTTATACTGGTGCTCTGTCATACTATATTTTACTATTTTAAACACTCAGCTATATTATTCTGTTTTAAACACATTAAATGATATTTTCAAGGGTATTTGAGCTGAGCTTCATATTTTACTGTGGCCCGAGGGGCTTATGAGATTTTGACTGAGTAAGGCCGAGGGCCTGTGTTGTGAAGATACATTGTGGTCGGGCTGCACGCCGCAACAGTGATACATTGATTATGATAATGAGGCCGAGGGCCTGGGATTTGTACTCCACGAGGTGGCTTGATATTGATATGAGGCCGAGAGCCTGTTTATGATGCCACGAGATGGCTTGATATTGCGCTTGGCCGTAAGGGGCCCCTCCCGGAGTCTGTACACCCCCAATGAGCGCATGTACCCATTGTGATATGAGATATAGCCCGAGGGGCTGGTATTGTTCTGTGACATTGCCCGAGGGGCTGATTCTGTTGTTACTGTGTCCGAGGGGCAGTTATTATGTGTTTACTTGTTAGTTGTTTTCCTGTATATTATTTAGCTTTTTAAGAGAGGTTTATGAGATTTCACTACTTAATTATACTTACAGATTTTGCTATGCCTCTTTAGCTTAATGTTGTGCCTTACATGGTTTTATATTAATCAGTCTTCATTTATTTTTATTACTCATTGAGTTGGAAGTACTCACTTTACTCCCTGCACCTTGTGTGCAGATTCAGGTATTTCTGAACCCGGTAGGGGGTAATGGTTGCTCAGAGGCAGAGTCATCAGAGTTTAGCAAGGTAGCTGCCCGACGTTCGCAGCACTGCTTTTCTCCCTCTCGATTTCTTTAGACTGTATTACATTTTAGACTCTAGTTGTATTCGGACCTTAGTAGATGCTCATGACTAGTGACACCCCAATATCGGGCTGTGTTGGGTTTGTTTTTCCGTAAATTATACTGTTAACTGCTTATTTTTGAGATTTTATCATGTTTACGACTTAATACTTATTATGACACTGCTTAAGATTGGAATGGGAATGTGTCGGCAGGCCTTGTCTTCACGAGAGGCGCCATCACGACCGGGTCCGGGTTTAGGGTCGTGACAATTTCACACTTGCTTCCATGTTCAGTTTTACAAGAGATATAACCATTTTTTGATATATAATTTAAAGAACCAAAATTTAAATGGCCTAATCTAGCATGCCATAAATAGGAGTTAGACACAATGGTATAACCAGAAGCATAATTTATTGCATTAACACTTTGTTTGAACATGCCGTCACAATGATACCCTTTTCCTACAAACAAACCACTCTTAAAGACAATTACATGATCAAACTCAATTACAATTTTGAAACCTCTCTTAGAAAGTAAACTAGCAGAAATCAAGTTCTTCATTATTTCAGGAACATGGAACAAGTTCAGAAGAGTCAGCTTCTGCCCAGATGTAAAGTTGATTTTAACTGTTCCTTTTCCTGCGAGGTTGTAACATGGTTGCCAATTAGCACCTTTTCAGAATCTTTAACTTCCGAATAGGTCTTGAACATATTCTTGTCGTGATAGACATGAATTGTTGCACCAGAATCCAACCACCAATCTTAATTCTTTGTGGTTGTTGTAGCCATATTCAACTCTTTAACCATCTCATTTGGTATAGCAGAAATCATAGCCACTAGCCCTTTTGAAGAACTTTCTACTGTGTTTACCTTCTCGGAATTTCTTGAGTTTCCAGATTTTCCAACCTCCTGAATGAAAATTTATTCCCGCTTTCTTAAACTTGCAATCTCGAATCTTATGGCCTTTCTTTCCACAATGGTAACAACTCATATTGTTTCTCTTTTTTATTAAGAGACTTCTTTGAAACTTTCAGATTTTTATTTTTGTTTCCTGACTTATTCTGACTAACAGTATTAACCGTAGAACTAGAGGCATGAACAATTTCATCACGAGCACGAGTCTCACTTTCAATTTGAAGATGAGTTCGAAATTGTTCTAGAGTTAACTTGTCAGTAGAATGTAGGATTTTCTTTCTGTAGTTATTATAGGAAGAAGGCAATTTCAAGAGAATTGCACCTATTTGAAGTGCATAAGGAATTTTCACTTCAAGATCACTTAGTTTTGAAACTAAGATTTGTAACTCATGAATCTGATCCATTATAGGCTTTGTATCTACCATCTTAAATTCGAAATACTGCAAAGATTAGAATTTATCGATACCTCGTTTCTCATTTTCATATGCAGTCTGCAACGCTGTCCAGATTTTCCTTGGAGATTTTAAATTGTGAGTACAAATCATACAATCGATCAGTCAAAGTATTCAGAATATGACCTCGGCAGAGCAGTTCATCTTCTTCTCGTTTCTTCCTCTCTGCTTTGATCGCATCAGTATCCTCCGGCGTTGGTTCTGGTAGTGCAACCCACAATGGATCAAGAACATAAAAGATTTTCAGCGTAGTGAGTAAGAAGATCATCTTTTCCTTCCAACGAGTGAAGTTTGATCCGTCAAATCGATCCAATTTGATTAAGTCTTTCGGATTCTCAATAGTAGCCAATAATTTCTCCATAGCAGAAATAACTCTTGAAAATTGTTAGAAAATAAAGATAAGTAACAGAAAATTAAAGGCTTTGAGGCGTGAAAGATCACTATCTTTCAAGAGTTATTGCCTGTATATACTTTAGGGATTACAAGCAATTCTCTATCAGGATACAACAAAGCCTGAAACATACGTGCAGATTGAATGCTCTACTTCTGGGATGTCTTCCGTATTTATAGATAAGAAAAGGAGACTTTTCTGAAGAGACGCCCCTTTTCACGAACAAGCACAATTCTTTCTGTTAATTAAAATTTAAATTTAAATTTAAATTCAAATTTTAAATAACAAAAAGTTGTTCCAAATAAAATACGAAAAATAAAATCTTTATTAAACGATCCGACCCGGCCCACGCCCAAGCCCCAAGTCGAAGTCCAAGTCATTTAGATATATTATTAAATATATATATAAATACACATATCCTTCTAAAATATGTCAATTGTTCATTTTATTGGACTTAATGGGCCAAGCTTTATAAAGCCAACTAAATGGCTTATGGCCATTGGTGTGGGACTCCGACATAATACAAACTACTCTAACAATTCCCCACTGGTTTGTAATTTGTCTCATAATATCATGCATATCGAAAAGTATGTTATATAGATTTGAACTTTTCATTAGTGTAAGCACCTTAAAGTTTGACGAAGTTATTGGTATCCTAAGATTTGAACCTTAACTCCATTTGTCAAACCGAAAGTATCACACACATAATATTATTAAGTAGAGAAACAATCCAGTATTATGCTTTAGCACTTTTATGGCCATGTGCTAATCCAAATTCATGAATATTTACAAGATCAACTCCTTAAATCTTGTTAGAAGCGGCACCACCTCAATATTCATATAGGTGGAAATAGACTTTATGTCCTTGTTACTACAGACATTTGCTAATTCCATTAAGAATTAATTCACCCTCGTTCTTGTAACAGTATGCACTTGGAAGTTTTCATTATGCCCTTGTTATTACAGACATTTAACAACTCCTAAACTCCTCACATAACAGTAAAACATTACATAGGAATCTAGGCTCTAATTGAGAAGATTCGTGTTTAATCAACACAAGCAACTTGTTATTACCCATTGAACTTATATTGTTAGATTGTATACCAACTCAAAGTTGGGTTCCCGTCGCTTGTGATTAATTTAAGAGTTTTAGCCCCATTCCTTCACTAGTTTGTTGTACTGCATCTCTATTTAATGCCTTTGTAAGTGGATCTGCCAGATTCTTGTTTGCTCTCACATACACTATAGCTATAGTTCCATTTGTAACTAATTCTCTTACATAAGCATGCCTTAAGCTTATATGTCTTGATTTTCCATTATACATTTGTTATGAGCTACAAACATAGTAGTCTCACTATCACAAAATATTGAAATGGCTGGCATAGGTTGTGGCCATAATTTTATATCTAGTAACATATTTTTTAGCCATTCCGCTTCTTTTCCGGCAGCTGCTAATGCAATAAACTCGGATTCCATAGTAGAATGAGAAATACAAGTTTGTTTCTTGGATGCCCAGCTAATGGCGCCACCCCCCAAAGTAAATATCCAACCTGAAGTAGCCTTACTATCATGTATATTTGTAACCAAACTCGCATCAGAATATCCTTCTAATATGGTAGGAAATCCATTATAACAAATGCCCAATTGTTTTGTTCTCTTTAAATATCCAAGTATTCTAATTATAGCTTTCTAGTGAGTATGTCAAGACCCATAATCCACTAAGGGTCATGATGGCGCCGGACACCGCTGTCAGGCAAGCCAACCATAAATACTTAATTAAATTCTCGTTCTAAATATTTCCGAAACCACTTCTTTTATACGTTTAATCAATACATAATACATTCGGCTGAAGAAATAATGAGACATTTAACAACATTTTTTAATATTTCTGAATAAACCCATAAACATCCCCAGAACCTGGTGTCACAAGTGCATGAGCAATTTCTAAGAAAAACCGAATAAAGTACAACAGCTGTCCGGAATACAATTGGACAGAAAATAAATAGAAACCTGAGAGAGACTATACTAGCTGCGAGTCGCCTCGAGGAAATACAGCTCACCTAGTCTCCGTGTCAACCATGCTGCTACGCCCACTAGGCCACTAGAGGTGCATGAGCCTGTGCAACAAAAATGCACAGAAGTGTAGTATGAGTACAAAAACAACGTGTACTCAGTAAGTATCCCGTCTAATCTCGAAGAAGTAGAGACGAGAGGTCGACTTCGACACTTACTAAGGGTCCAATAATGTTATATCAATGATATATTAAATCGTGGATTTTTATAAGCATAATTTTAATCCAATACAGTGAAGCAAGTAAACAATTCTTTCTTTTATAGGAAATTTCCAAATTCCTTTTCATCATTTATACAAATATTCTCAAGCCGGGAAGAGGCTATAACAACTTTAACAAGTTCAAGGCAAGCAATACAAGCATACGCAAATCATGCCGAGGACGTACGGCCCGATCCAACAATATTTAAACTGTGCACTGCCAGAGGGTCGAATGGCGCGAACCATAGATGCATCTATTTAATCTACCGAGGCGTTCGGCCCGTTCTAGAATTTAAACATGCACAGACAGTCAATCAAGAAGTCATCAGGACACAATTATCCAGAGAACACCAATTCTCTTTTAGCAATTCAGAAAAATGAAGTTAAATTCCTTTTAGAAATTCATTTACCAGTTCGATAGGATTTAAGCAGTTCAAACTGTCAATAACATTACAAATATTCCAAGTACAACATGCTTTTGGGTCCTAGACTACCCGGACAATTACATAATAGTAGCTATGCACGGATTCTCGTCACCTCGTGCATACGTAGCACCCACAAACAGGAGCACATAACCAATTAATTCACCTATGGGGACAATTCCCTCTTACAAGGTTAGAAAGGAGACTCACCTCACTCCGAAGATCCATAACCGGCATTCCACGCCCTTCTGAAGACTTGAATCGATGCCAAACACTCCAAAACTAGCCAATGATTATGCAAATTCATTAATATACGATAAACTACTCATATTAATCCAATTTATAACATTTCCTAACCCCGATCGAAAAGTTGACAAAAATGCCCTCGGGCCCACGTGCCCGGATTCCGATTTTTTTTTGAAGATTAAGCTTACCCATAACTTCACGAACTCAAATATATAATTTACTCTCAATTCCATACCTAAAATCGTGGTCAAATTCCAAGAATATCAATTTCTAGGTCATTCCACCAAACCCCAAATTTCTACCAATTTACATGCTAAAATCCATACATAATCAATGTATTTAACTCAAGATAGGTGGGGATAGCTTACCTTATCGTTGATGATGAAAATTCCCTCTTGAAACCCTCCAAGAATCGCCCAAACCAAAGAAAATATGAGAGAAAATGGCAAAACCCCGATTTTTAAAACACTTTCTGCCTCCCTGACCGCTTCTGCGGTTCCGCAGATGCGAGCCATCCTACCGCTTCTGCGCCCTCTCTTCCGCAGATGCGGTCCCGTATCTGCGGCAAAACGATCGCATCTGCGGTCCCAACTCTCTTCACGCCCAACCGCTTCTGCGGTTCAATTCCTCGCTTCTGCGGTGAACCCTCCGCAGAAGCGGTTATACCAGCAACCAGACCCCTTCAGCTATCTCCAAAATTCCATTTTCGATCCGTTAACCTCCCGGAATCCACCCGAGGCCCCCGGGACCTCAACCAATCATACCAACCAGTCCCAAAACACATTACGGGCTTGCTCGAAGCCTCAAATCATATCAAACAACTCTAAAATCAAGAATCGACCTCCAATCCAAGCTTTATGAACTCTAGAATCTCAAACTTCTACTTTCGATGATTAAACCTATCAAATCCCGTCCGATTGACTTCAAATTTTTGCGCACAAGTCATATTCGACATTGCGGACCTACTCCAACTTTCAAAATCGGATTCCGACCCCGATATCAAAAAGTCCACCTCCGGTCAAACCTCTCAAAAACCTTCAAATTGCTATCCTTAGCCAAATGGCTCCAAAATGCTCCACGGACATCCGAATTCACTTCCGATCGTGCTCCCAACTCCAGAATCACCATACGGAGCTACTCCCAGACTCGGAATCCCAAACGGATATCGATAATACTGAAATGCACTTCAGCCCAAACTTATGAAATTTCTACCAAAATGCTAACTTCCACAATAGGCGCCAAAATACTCCCGGGTCCCCCAAAACCCGATCCGAGCATACGTCCAAGTCCGAAATCATCATACGAACCTGCTGGAACCTTCGAATCCCGATTCTGAGGTCGTTTAATCTGAAATCCAATCCTAGTCAATTCTCTCAATTTAAAGCTTCCGAAATCAGAATTTCCTCTCCAAGTCAACTCCGAACTTCCCAGAATTTAATTCCGACCACGCGTACAAGTCATAATGCCTGAATTGAAGCTGCTCATGGCCTCGAACTGCTGAATGGCGCGCTAGGGCTCAAAACGACCGGTCGGGTCGTTACATCCTCTCCCACTTAAACATATGTTCGTCCTCGAACGTGCTAGGAACTGTGTTGGGGTTGTCTGAAATCACTGCTTAATACCTCGTGCACCTACCCATGCTACCACAACTCAGTTGGGCACGTCAGCTCGATCAAATCAAAAGATTACCTCTTTCATTTAGGCAAATAAGCCTTGGAACCCAGTTTCAACATTCGAAATTCTCTGCCAGGCCTGCTTTCAACATATGAACACCGTATCAATCACCACACGCTGTACCAGAACATGACTGCACACCCTTTATGAATTCACACCATGCACCCCATCATTCCCAAGACCATAATAACACTCTCTGATCATACTAGTCGACATTTCCCGAATCTGATGCTCACAATGCACCCCATGACATATATTAGTCCTGTTCCAACTCTCGCAATGCCGCCATGACGGAAGGGATGCGTAGAAATTCATAACCAACTACTGAATCAACGATTCATAGGGTCTATACCCTGCCAAGAACCATCACTTCTTTCTGAGCCAAATAATGGCCTTTGCTCTTTAATATACTTCACATACTCAGATTGCACTGATCCTAAGTCCAATGATCTTGTCTTACCCAGTACGAACTGCTCAGGCAATAAGCCACCCCGGACATGATCCAAAAGTCTCATATGCTGTCACAATGTGCCAATAGGCTATCAATTCGAACGTGATACAAAGGGAAACGAACTCTAGAAGGAACTACTCACTCGCACAACTGATATGAACTTCCCTCAGAAAGTGGGAAACAAGCACACATAAGATGAAGTATGAAAACTGCATTCAACACCACACTATTGCGGCGCGCAACCCGATCCAAATAACATACCCATGGCGGCGTGCCACCTGACCACACATAACACTCACCTAAGGAGATGCACATCGAGCTAAATTGCCCATTACAACAAAATACCGAATATCGGTCATAAGCACGCTAAGTGCATAATAACATCCCTGAGGGAACATATAGCGCTATAAGCTATAAAAAAAATTCAAGCACAACTGAGGTGCGATATACGATCTGAATCTCAAGAGCCATTTTGCTCATATAACATCATCTCTACGCGGAACCTCAACACATAAGCAACTTCCCAAGCCGTCTCACAACTCACACGGCGCAAGGTATCATTACATGAAATATCTGACAACGAAATAACACCCTGACTACTCCTCCATAAGGAGCGCATTATTGAAATGAACACGTCTCGCCTGATATAAAGTCCACATTCACATTTAAATCCATCCATAGAGCTCAAGCTGATTGTGGTCGCACCGAACTAGGCTAATAACCTTTCAAAGGTCCATAAATACTCCCCTTTCTCTAATAACACATAAGAACAACCATCATAACCGAAGTAATCATCCACAGTCCGAAACCCAATAAACCGAGTGCCCTCCAGGCATAAATTCTCATATTAACGATACCACCACGATCTCTATACTTCGTTTCATCCTCCAATCAATTAGTGACTACATGCCACGCTTGTACAACTTCCCGTGGAACATACCCCCACGACCTTTCGTAACAGATAACAAGTCTGTACATCCATACCACCGACCGCACTAACGCTGAAAAGCGATCAAGAATCCATAACCAGGATGCAAAGCCTCCTTCACAAACACCGATCTAAGGTGACGCTGAAAACAATACCAACTTACTTTAAACATCGAAACTACTTTCCTGCTCATCCGAGCTCGTGACATTCTCATCAACACCGAACTGTAACCTTGATCCTCACTTCAAATTCCATACCACTCACTGCACCCAACACGCCAATATACGATAGAACACGATTCCCATCATAACTCCGGGACCACTAATAGATTAACACTTCATCGTATAAAAACTTTCCACTTAACTCACTCCAGGAGAACCATTGCGACACACAGGTGAATTCTCATAACCGTAGAATACGCCAAATCTCTAAGTAGTGGTCTTAAGCCACCATAGCACTTCCGGGACCCGCCTACACATGACAGGCCATAACAGTAGAATACTTCTGAATAACATCAATTACAGCGGCCGACCAGCCTCACACGTACCGCCACAAATCACTTGCATAACTTGGTCGCGCTGAAGGAACTGATCACTGCCACCAATACGCCAATTCAACTATGACTAATCAATCTATTTTCTTCCAATTTATCTTTGATTGCCTTAGAGTAATAATAACTTCATTCAACACATAATGCACTCCACCCGAGTGGCCTTGAAACACGAGCCATGTTGTTCCAAATCCCACGAACAATTTCATACCTTCCTTGTACGCACATTCGCATCTCGACTGGCACATCCATTCTGATAATTCCTCTACGAATCGGAAGTCCTTTTTCTTCTTTTCTTCTCAGTGCTACGCTGCAAGTCAAAACATCATAGAACATTCTGAGCCTTTTATCGTGAGCTGCTTCACAAGCCCGATTCCTAAACACATTGCGGCTTAAATCCTTAGGCACCACATTTTTAACCTTTGAATTTACTAGGATCATTGTTGAGAGCCACCCGCTCTGACTTGGCCCGAATAATCAATTCCATAAATCTTCTAACACATGAATACCCCCTTGACGAATTACCCGGCAGAATCACTTTCCTAGAAATCCGCATCCATGCAAGGCATAGAATTCTTTCCCAAGTCTGAGCATGAGCCAATAAGGCCAATCATAGCACACCTTTAACAATTCCTTTGCCCAAATTATCACTTATGCTCTTTTCCTGTAGCTGACATAACTTACCAATACGCCGATAACTCGAAGCCTCACGAGAAGATAACCATACAATCCAATCGTAGGCGGTGGGACTCTCCCACTTAGCTTGAAGCTACTATTACACAACTCTGAAATTCACCAGGATTCCTTATCTCTTACTGACATAACCTTGCGCGATCAACCGCCAAAATTCTCGTAATCTTTCTGTAAAACCCCTTTTTATACTCTGAATCATCAACCATATTCGCACGACCGATCTCTTTGCTGTATAACCAATAGAATTCTTCGCAGAAGCCTCGCCAACCACGCGACCGCTAACCTGCTCACAGGGAATAACCCACCTGTGGAAATCACTTCCCGACATCTTCCAATGTTGCTGCACGGGGTACCATCACTACGACATCAACAGCCCATCCTGAGTCTGGGCTCACTCTCCAGCTGCATAAGTCCATTCACCCCTCGTGGACATCAATTAAATGAGCGGCAACATCCTTCCAATTCAAGTTATGGTTGTATCCTTCTCCATTTCTAGCAGCCCCTTTCCGTTATATCAAAATATCCTGCCGCCTGATAGCCCGTACTCGAAATTAATCCGTAGGCCCAAATCACCAATCACTAAAATTCCCAAATCACTCCAAACTCTCCCACTTTGGCGAAACTCACCCCTTTAGTCGACTACTCGACCTTTGCTTCTTATACCTGGCCTTCTAGAAATTTTTAACTACCGCCTGACACTCCCCACATGCTCCTTCTCGTCCGTTGCTGCTCAGTTGTTGCCTTAAATAAAATCTATCTTCGTGGCACTTGAACCCACAATTGCTGCTAACTTTACACCTTTTGGAAGATCATCTTCCTCATACCGTCGACATTAGAAACACTGATTCAACCCTGAACTAGCACACCCTGCGATATCTGACAACCGCATTTTCAATACTATTTCACAATAACTTGCCCCAAAGGCGAATTGTAGAAGATCATAACACCGGCGAACTTAGTACGTTCAATTAGGACAACGACACCCCATCATAGAAGAAAGCTCCACCACGCTCGCAAATACCAAGTCTCATTACTCCACCAGCCCACATATGACCATTCTTAGTCCCGTTGCCTTTCCCCTGCCGGGAATAAAATACTGAATCTCTAGATTATGCACTGAGTAAACCTCCCTTCAAGTCAGTCACTGCCCCAACAGGTAGGCAAATGTCCTACCATCATACCAATACCGCGGAACAATGGTTTATAGCATAATGGCAACTTGTGCCTAGCCTTAGAGCTCTCAGAAGTACCGCTACTGAGCTGAAACGACAGAATATCCTTCCACAAGGCGACGATAATAGCTCAGACAACTATACAAGGAGAAACACCCCGCACTGCATCGGTAGTACCATAACAATTCTTCAATTCTCGATTTATAAGAAACGGTTCGCGTCGCACAAGATTGAATAGGAAGGAATTAAAGGCATAAGCCTCCATGGATCAAATTGCACGATGAGGAATCAAGAAGGGAAGTACTTCTAACAGTCCTGCAGCCTCCCGAGGATAAGTACAGACGTCTCTGTACAGACGTCCATGGATCAAACCACTTCTTTTATACGTTTAATCAATACATAATACATTCCACTGAAGAAATAATGAGACATTTAACAAATTTTTTTTTAATATTTCTGAATAAACCCATAAACATCCCCAGAACCCGGTGTCACAAGTGCATGAGCAATTTTTAAGAAAAACCGAATAAAGTACAACAGCTGTCCGGAATACAATTGGACAGAAAATAAATAGAATCCTGAGAGAGACTATACTAGTTGCGAGTCGCCTCGAGGAAATACAGCTCACCTAGTCTCCGTGTCAACCATGATGCTACGCCCACTAGGCCACTAGAGGTGCATAGTGTAGTATGAGTACAAAAACAACGTGTACTCAGTAAGTATCCCGTCTAATCTCGAAGAAGTAGAGACGAGAGGTCGACTTCGACACTTACTAAAGGTCCAATAATGTTATGTCAATGATATATTAAATCATGGATTTTTATAAGCATAATTTTAATCCAATATAGTGAAGCAAGTAAGCAATTCTTTCTTTTATAGGAAATTTCCAAATTCCTTTTCATCATTTATACAAATATTCTCAAGCCGGGAAGAGGCTATAACAACTTTAACAAGTTCAAGGCAAGCAATACAAGCATGCGCAAATCATGCCGAGGACGTACGGCCCGATCCAACAATATTTAAACTGTGCACTGCCAGAGGGTCGAGTGGCGCGAACCATAGATGCATCTATTTAATCTACCGAGGCGTTCGACCCGTTCCAGAATTTAAACACGCACAGACAGTCAATCAAGAAGTCATCAGGACACAATTATCCAGAGAAAACCAATTCTCTTTTAGCAATTCAGAAAAATGAAGTTAAATTCCTTTTAGAAATTCATTTACCAATTAGATAGGATTTAAGCAGTTCAAACTGTCAATAACATTACAAATATTCCAAGTACAACATGCTTTTGGGTCCTAGACTACCCGGACAATAACATAATAGTAGCTACGCACGGACTCTCGTCGCCTCGTGCATACGTAGCCCCCACAAATAGGAGCACATAACCAATTAATTCACCTATGGGGACAATTGCCTCTTACAAGGTTAGAAAGGAGACTCACCTCGCTCCGAAGATCCATAACCGGCATTCCACGCCCTTCCGAAGACTTGAATCGATGCCAAATACTCCAAAACTAGCCAATGATCATGCAAATTCATTAATATACGATAAACTACTCATATTAATCCAATTTATAACAATTCCTAACCCCGATCGAAAAGTTGACAAAAATGCCCTCGGGCCCACGTGCCCGGATTCCGAATTTTTTTGAAGATTAAGCTTACCCATAACTTCACGAACTCAAATATATAATTTACTCTCAATTCCATACCCAAAATCATGGTCAAATTCCAAGAATATCAATTTCTAGGTCTTTCCACCAAAACCCCAAATTTCTACCAATTTACATGCTAAAATCCATACATAATCAATGTATTTAACTCAAGATAGGTGGGGATAGCTTACCTTATCGTTGATGATGAAAATTCCCTCTTGAAACCCTCCAAGAATCGCCCAAACCAAAGAAAATATGAGAGATAATGGCCAAACCCCGATTTTTAAAACACTTTCTGCCTCCAGCCTTTTCCGCACCTGCAGTTCCCTTACCGCTTCTGCGGTTCCGCAGGTGCGAGCCATCCTACCGCTTCTGCGGTTTCCTCCAGGCTCCCCTTTATCCGCTTCTACGCCCTCTCTTCCGCAGATGCGGTCCCGCATCTGCGGCAAAACGACCACATCTGCGGTCCCAGCTCTCTTCACACCCAACCGCTTCTGCGGTTCAATTCCTCGCTTCTGCGGTGAACCCTCCGCAGAAGCGGTTATACCAACAACCAGACCCCTTCAGCTATCTCCAAAATTCCATTTTCGATCCGTTAACCTCCCGGAATCCACCCGAGGCCCCCGGGACCTCAACCAATCATACCAACCAGTCCCAAAACACATTATGGGCTTGCTCGAGGCCTCAAATCATATCAAACAACGCTAAAATCAAGAATCGACCTCCAATCCAAGCTTTATGAACTCTAGAATCTCAAACTTCTACTTTCAATGTTTAAACTTATCAAATCACGTCCGATTGACTTTAAATTTTTGCGCACAAGTCATATTTGACATTACGGACCTACTCCAACTTTCGAAATCGTATTCCGACCCCGATATAAAAAAGTCCACCTCCGGTCAAACCTCTCAAAAACCTTCAAATTTCTATCCTTAGCCAAATGGCTCCAAAATGTTCCACGGACATCCGAATTCACTTCCGATCGTGCTCCCAACTCCAGAATCACCATACGGAGCTACTCCCAGACTCGGAATCCCAAACGAATATCGATAACACTGAAATGCACTTCAGCCCAAACTTATGAAATTTCTTCCAAAATGCTAACTTCCACAATAGGCGCCAAAACACTCCCGGTTCCCCCAAAACCCGATCCGGGCATACGCCCAAGTCCGAAATGATCATACGAACCTGCTGGAACCCTCGAATCCTGATTCCGAGGTCGTTTAATCTGAAATCCAATCCTAGTCAATTCTCTCAACTTAAAGCTTCCGAAATGAGAATTTCCTCTCCAAGTCAACTCCGAACTTCCCGAAATTTAATTCCGACCACGCGTACAAGTCATAATGTCTGAATTGAAGCTGCTCATGGCCTCGAACTGCTAAACGGCACGCTAGGGCTCAAAACGACCGGTCGGATCGTTACACCTCCTGATACTCCTTCTAGTCCTCTTTCAGTTTCTTTCCCTTCTAATGCTCCATCTTTCCCCAATGTTACTGACAACCACCATTCGATTTCTGTCAACCTCCCTTCACCTGCTGACGCTTCACCATCTCCTCACATTACTGATGTTTTATTTGACTCTGTCTCATCTACTTCTTTCCTTCCACCTCTGTTGCACCACTTAGAGGATCTGCTAGAACACACACTCACCCCTCCTATCTAAAGGATTACATTATAAATGTAGACATGTGATTTTTGACCCTCCCCAAGATTTTTTATATTTTAGCATGTAAATATTTAATTTAGGCCTAATATGGCTATTTCAACTATTTTTGACTTCTTGACTTTATTTTCATCATAAAAATGGAAAATTACAAAAAAATATTTTAGCTTACGTATCTTTCGTAAATTTAAATAAAAAATATACAAAATAGTACTTATTTTTATATTTACATAATCTTGAAAATACCAAAAAATATATAATAGTTTCATGTTAGATTTTGCATTGTGTAGTATTTTTATCTTATTTTAAAAGGAGTCAATAAGGTGTTGGATCATAATTTTAAGAGTTTTAGAGCCCAATTCTTGGCCCAATTCGGATTAGTCCATTAAGCCTAGGGACCCTTCTAGACTCTTCTTTGGAACAAAAACAAATTAAAAAAAAAAACCCTAAGGACTTAACACAAAAAGACCTAGGGACTAATTGGCAAAATACACAAAATGTAAACCTAGACTCTAGACCTATATTATTGGTAATGCCTACAATGAGCTTTGGGGGGGGGGGGGGGGGAATCAGTAGCGCCGCAGAGAACAAATCAGACCCCTCATCAAACCATCTTCTTCAACAAATCGAACCGGCAAAAAAGCAAGGAAGCAACTGCCGGAAACCAGTCCAAAAACGACCTTCCTCTCCATCGCCACCTTCTTCTTCTGCAACTCGCTGGTGACGAGCTCCTCTGTTTCCAGCCAGCGCCGGCTGCTGTCGAACACCATAAACGCCGGCGCGACCTCTGAACACCAAAATCGTCCTCCACCAGCCCACGATCTTAACTCCATCACCTCACGCCACAACTCGCTAGAAAACCAGCAGCAACAGCTACCATAACTGGCCGAAAATCCAGCAGAAACTTTGAGCATGAAACTGAGATGGATGTGACCTGAGTCGTTGTTCGGCGTTGGTTCCAATTCGAGCCCTATTGCCGTTCGAGGTTGAAAAGCGCAGTGATGTTTTCATTTCCGGTCCGTCGAGGGTCAGTAACTTTTCCGGTCGAGGTCAGTGTTGAGTTTCAGATTCATGTAAAGTTTCGTTTTGGCCTCACTCTTGACTGATATAGAACTTCTGAATTTCATAATGCATGTTGAATGAAGTAATGTTGTTAATGAGCATTTTGAGTTGATCTGCTTCATCTTTCATGAATGTTTGTTTTATAATAACGTATATCATCAGTAGTATATGCCTTAACTATGATGTTTGGTTGTTCCTGTGAACTAGCTTTCGTCGTATGGAATTTGAGATATACATTTACAGCACATAGTGCTATGCGTATATGCATAAATGTTCAGCTGGTCCTGTTTTTTTTGTAAGAGCATGTAAAGCAAATAGAAATGACTTCTGATGTTGGAGGTGATATTACATGTTGGAATGCTCTTGTACATGCCACAACCAGTGATTTGTGCTGATTCGTAAGATCTGTTGTTGCATCCATGTGTTTATTTTCACCTTAAGTTAGTCTCGAGTTTATTGTTTGCTGTATTCCCGAGTTTCCATCGCCGGATTTCTTGTCCCTCGATTAACTGTAAGTTGTTGTGGAAAGCTTTACTATCGAGCAAACTGCTTAAAGGTCCACTCTCTCTCTCTCTCTCTCTCTCTCTCTCTCTCTCTCTCTCTCTCTCTCTCTCTCTCTCTCTCTTTATTATGCTTATTATCTTGCTAGTATAATCCTTTGGTGTGATATTTTGTTTTGTTCCTACGATGTAAAGCATGAGAAGTAGTTTATTAGTTCCTATTAATTTGTTATTTTGGCCTTATCTCAATGTAGCTTCCACGCTCAATTCATATGCTGCTAAGTAATGTAATTATGTTTGTGATAGTCGTCCACGACTTTGGTTAAATTTTGATCTCGTTAATTAGTCAAGTATATTTGAATAAATAATTTGGGGTTGGATATAGGTTTGAACTTGGTTGACATCAATAGTTTATGGCCCTCGAGGATTTATCTTGGAATTTCCTTTAGAATAAATCGAGATGTGCCGTGCCGAACAAAATTCACAAAAAATGCACGGCCCTCATTTAATTTTGTTCAATCCTTAGAATTCGAGGCGTGCCATTTAGCAAATTTCCATGGCCCTCGCAAAGTTAAAAATGCGTAATTGTTTTAGGCGCGTTATTTTAATAATCTACTTTCCTAAACTCGGGTGTGCATTTCATGTGACCCAAATCCAAATCCAAAACGTTGAATAAAATGTGTTGAGGATCCGGGTGCATTTCATGTGACGTGATCCGAAAATATGTTTTAAACGACGTTTAATTTCCTTAAAATTAATTAAAAGCGGTAAACAATTTAAAATTGCACATAGGTTCAAACTGTATTAAAATCAGATAATTAAGCCAGATATAACAGTTGAGCGACCGTGCTAGAATCACGGAACCCGGGAATGCCTAACACCTTCTCCCGGGTTAACAGAATTCCTTACCTGAATTTCTGGTTCGCGACTGCTAAACAGAGTCAAACCTTTTCCTCGACTCGGGATTCAAACCGGTGACTTGGGACACCATAAATTTCCCAAGTGGCGACTCTGAATCTCTTAATAAAATGAATCCCGTTTCGATTGTCCTTTAATTGGAAAAACTCCCTTTATTATGCCCTTTACGGGGTGTAGTAGTAAAAAAAGGAGGTGTGATAATAAACTACCTAGTTCTCTTTCCTGGTCTGTTGTCCAACCTCTAGAGTTTGAGCCATATAATTATTCTCAGGCAGCCCCTATTCCAGCTTGGCAGGATGCTATGAGAGAAGAGTTTGAAGCCCTAGAAGCTAATAATACTTGGGATATTGTTGAATTACCCCTATGTAAGAAGCCTATTTGTTGCAAATGAGTCTATAAAATTAAATACAAAGCTAATGGTGAAGTAGAAAGATACAATGCTAGGCTTGTTATTAGAGGAGACACCCAGGTTGAGAGGTGGATTTCAATGAGTCATTCTCTCCTGTAGTGAAGATGTCTACTGTCAAGTGTTTGATTGCTCTTGCTATTAAGAAGAATTGGTCTTTATTTCAGCTTGATATTAACAATATATTTCTTAATGGGGAGTTAGATGAGGAGGTCTATATGAAATTACCTCATGGCCTTTCTGTTTCATCTCCTTCTTCTTCTGCTCCTTTGGCTTGCAAGTTGAAAAAGTCTCTTTATGGGCTTAGACAAGCTTCAAGGAAATGGTATGCCAAATTGTCTCAAGCCCTTTATTCTAAAGATTTTCATCATTCCCTCAATGTTTACTCTCTTTTTATCAAAGGGTCTTCTGGCTATCTAGTCATCCTAGCTATTTATGTTGATGATATCATCCTTACTGCTGATGATTTATGTGGGATTTTAGCTTTGAAATACTTTCTAGATTCTGAATTTAAGATAAAAGACTTGGGCTCTCTTTATTATTTTTTGGGTAATGAGGTCACTACCTTACCTGATTGTGTCGTATTAAATCAGAAGAAGTTCACTTCTGATTTACTCGAAGAGTATGACTGCTTGGATGTTCATTCTGTTGTTAGCCCATTGGATTTGAATCAAAAGCTTAAGGCTGATGTTGGAGATCTCCTTCCTAATCCTGAGAAATACAGAAGCCTTGTAGGGAAGTTATTGTTCTTGACTCACACCCGGCCTGATATTTGCTTTAGTGTTCAACATCTGAGCCAGTTTGTGCAGCCTCCCCGGCTTCCTCACATGATTGCTGCTCTACATTTTCTTAGGTACCTCAAGGGTACCCCGGACCTTCGTCTTTTTTACTCTAACTCTATTGATTTCTTTATCAAGGCTTATTCTCACAGTGATTGGGCAGCTTGCCTTGACACTCGCAAATTATTTTTGGTTTTTGCATTTTCTTGGGTGATAGCCTAGTGGGCTGGAAATTGAAGATACAGCCTGTGATTTATCTTTCTTCCACTGAAGCTGAGTATCGAGCTGTTAGTAAGGTTGTTGCTGAATTGGTTTGGCTGTCCAGGTTATTGCATGATCTTACTATTGATGTTTCCTTCCCTATTTCTGTTTTTTTGTGACAATATGGCAGCCATTCACATTGATAAAAATCCTGTCTTCCACGAGCGCACTAAACATATTGAAGTGGACTGTCACTTCATCCAGAGTAAATTGACTGAAGGATTCATCCAGTTGTCACATGTTCCTACCTCTGATTAGCTAGCAGATGTATTCACCGCCGCTAACTGGCATCCTGCATCACTCTTTTCTTGGCAAGTTAAAGGTTGTTTCTCCCTCCAACTTAAAGGGGGGTGGTGGGCCACCAGCTTGCACTACTTCACGCCCAAAGCAACATACTTAAGTTGGGCCAAATTTTATTTTATACTTAGTCTTTTGTACTAGTTAGCCAATTTTCTTTGTTAATATAACATACTAGTTATTCATTTAGTGGTTAGCCATTCTTTACATTGTATAGACTTGTTATAAATAGAAGGAGACCACAACTATTAAGGTTGGCCGGTTATTTTTTTTATTTCTCTTCCTCTATTCTCTTTGATGAAGAACTCTCTAGAAACCCCCAAACCTCCATTAACGAGCTTCATTTTTGATCTACTTTTACCGATTTGACAAAAACAAAGATGAAGAGTGTACTTTGAGCCAACAACTCTGTCGTATATGGAGAAATTCAGAAAGTCAAATCCAAGACACCACAAAGTCGAAAAAAATTGTCGGATGGAAAATGACCCTGAAAGTAAAAATATCAAAAGAATTAAGAGAATAATCAAATTCCTAATTGTAGTTCGAGATTAAAATATTGTATGAGTAAACCTATGACTTTCAAAATTATAAGCTTGTTATTATAGAGAGAATAGAATAACCCGAGAATGATAAATGGAGACCCGGTGATGAAGAGAAGCTCAGGGAGAGACCAGTCTAATTGTTACTTTGGATCAAAGTTAAAATTGAATCCTTTAATGGCAACCAGTTCTCGGGGGTCGGGGGATGTTTATTTCGGGGTTGTTCGTAATAACGACGAGAAGTTGGGACCTCGTAAGAACAAACTAAGGAAATTGTAAAATGCAAACAAGTCCAATAAGTTATAACAGATGGACTAACTGGTCCCTACTGCTTTTTGTTCGGTTCTAACGGAAAAAGAATCAAATTTGTCATAGCAAATGTGATTAAAGCCCAAAAATTGTTATAATTTGATTTGACTAACTTATAATCTTACCAATCACTCTGATTAAAATATTTATAAGGTGTTTTACTGACATGATAAGAATAGTAATCTCGACATAAAATATCTTGATATTTTTGTTTCGATATAAGTAATTTTGAGATTATTTTTTCATAAGTAATATTATTTTTATTTTCATATTCAATCCGCTTAGAAATACTAATCTTTAGATAAATCAATAAAATGATATATTTTCTATTCTCTCAAAATTTTAAGTGAATCAAGATTAAAATTAAACAACATCTTCAATAAAAATATATTTATTAAATAATATTAGTATTATTTATTTCTTATTCTAATTTCAACATCATATTACTTGTTCTCAAACCAAAAGATCCCCTCAAAGAAATATACAATAGTGAGTTTTATGAAGCAATTTTAAATGCTCTTTCTACAAATTTCATTGAAAAAGGAGAGTAAAAATTGTGTGGGGTAGCCACTTTTTAGAGTGGTATTTACTTTCTATCTAGCATTTTCAATGCTTAGCATAGTAGCCACCGTCTATACCTATACGACGCACGCCAGACTTAGGACTAGTTTCTCCGTGGAGCCTATATAATGTTAACTAGCTACATGCAGGCATTGACGCATGCAACACTTTTATCGAAGTTTACTTCACTATATATAACTTGCTTGGGAGATTATTTTTAATATAACAGTCGCTTAATTAATTAGTAGAACCGTATTCAGATAATTATACATATCTTATGGAGAAAATTTTGGCTCAAAATAAGAGGATTCATGAGCTACTGCTACTTCCTTCGGTTAATGATGAGCATGGAGGAGTTATTGTAGAACTAAAGGATCCTATGGACACCAATGTCTTCCGTTTCATGCTTAAGGCTTCCATGAAATAGTTACAAGTTTAAAAGTTAAGGACAATAGGTCCTGAAGTTTCGAACATAGACTAACAAGCTCAAAAGTTAAGGACAATAGGTCCTGAACTTAGGCTAAGAAGCCCAAAAGTTGAGGACAATAGGTCCTGAACTTAGACTAACAAGCTCAAAGTTAAGGATAATAGGTCCTGAACTTAGACTAACAAGCTCAAACGTTAAGGACACTTGGTCTTGAACTTACAGTTACAAGTTCAAAAGTTAAGGACACTTGGTCCTGAACTTAGACTAACAAGTACAAAAGTTAAGGACAATAGGTCCTGAACTTAGACTAACATGCTCAAAAGTTAAGGATACTTGGTCCTGAACTTATAGTTACAAGTTCAAAAGTTAAGGACACTTGGTCCTGAACTTAGACTAACAAGCTCAAAAGTTAAGGACAATAGGTCCTGCACTTAGACTTACAAGTTCAAAAGTTAAGGACAAGAGTCCTTAACTTAGAGTTACAGGCACAGAACTTAAGGACAGGTGATCCTGAACTTCGAGTTCCAAGTTCAAAAGTTAAGGACATGTAGTTCTGAACTTAGAGTTGCAAGTTTAAAATTTAAGGACATGTAAGCCTGAAGTCCTGAATTTAGAGTTGCAAGTTCAAAAGTTAAGGACACTTGGTCCTGAACTTTTATGAGCAGAAGGGTGTTTTCGTCCGGGCAGGTAAAGTTTATTAAAGTAGTGGCTAAAGACTAAAGATATTTTAAACAGTGGCTTAAAAGTAAATAAATGTGTTAGGCCTAGATGATTACCGTGGGGTGGATGATTCTGAGTTTAGCATTTTGTTATGTTTCCCTGAGGAACCCATGTTGAATTATTTCAGCATAAGATGCTTTTTAGTGAAATCAATTTTCTTTGATTTTATATCATGCTAATTGAGATTATGGTTTGGTCATGTTGGTGTACTTACATTTGGTCATGTGCTTGTTAGGAGTCCCTGTAGTTTTGTTAGAAATTGGTCCAAATGGAGCGGACAGGATTCATATAGCTGATCCCAGCTAGTTCGGGATTAAGGCATATTTCTTGTTGTTGTCGACTTGTTTTTAAATTGAGTTGGAGGGTTTGTGTTCTTTTGTATGCTTCATTTTGATCTCTTCGTATTTTTGTAAGAAAAACAAGTAAATTATCGACTACTTATGAGTTTGCAGCTTTATCAGTCTTGGATTGCACATTTCAAGCTTTTCAAAGGGAGAATTGTTAAATAATGGCAGTGTAAGTTTGGGATGTTTATATATTGAATATTTTTCATTTTACGTTACTTTAATTATCCAGTAGCTTTTATATGCATGAATGTCTGATTTTCGGCTTATTGATTGTTAAAAAGAGTTGCCTCTGCTCCTGGACATGTAAGGCAGTTTTCTTTTTCAATTTCAGGCATGGACAGATGTTAAATTGACTTCTCCTCAGATGGCAAGAGAAACCATGTATAAACTGTCTCTTAAGCACTCGAAGCTTCTCTTCAAGGCAAGTGCTTTCAGTTAAAGGAAATAATATTTCTCTTTATATGTTTTTGAAGTATTCAAATATAACCTGGCTACTTAATATTGATCTGTTTTATTATAACAAGAATATGTAAGTCATGAGAATGGTATTTCATATTTTTTTGGTTGAACCTCAGTGAATCAAGAAACCCGGCCCCTTTGTAGAACACGCAGTGCAGTATGCCGTACGTTGCTGCAGCCCATGCAACGCTTGACAAAGCTAGATAAGAAGGATGCATTGCACAAACTACTTCTGCAGGGTAATGTCTGACACTCTCACCTTTCGTATCTGAGGATGATGACATTTCCTGAATATTAGACTTTACCACCTAATTATTTTAAAAGAAATTAGAAAACTAACTGCATTATCCATGAAGGTCTTGACATAACTATCTTGGGTTGCAATGAGTTCTATTCGTATAGGAATCAGGTGTGTTCACGGCTTACGTATATTTTCAATTCTTTTTTTAGAAGGTTCATACGAGACTACTTATTGCCCTGCCAGTTGTTTAATTTAGGTTTTGCCCAATTAGTGAATATCTTACGAAAAAGATAACCTTAGTCCCAGAAAGTTGGCTTAATAATCAAATTGACCTTGCTGGACTAATGTTTGACTAGATATTTTCTAAGTTCAGAAAATAACACAGGACAAATATAAAATTCTAATTGGAAATACTATGTATACATTTCCAGTTACATTTGCAAATAACATAAGTTTGTGACGAAGTAAAACTAGAGTAGCCAATTTGAATAGAACAAACCTGCAGAAATTGTAAAAAGAATGACTATCATCCACCACGGTAACACAAGATTTTAATGGCCATGGATTTCAGTGGAGGATTGAATTTATTGGAATTTTCAACCGATAGAGATGGATAAAAACTGATAAAATATTCCTAGAAACAAACTTCTACTGCTTCACTCTTTTATTAAGTAATCGGATTTTGTTCAAAATATAAAAACAATAACGATACAAGGATTTTGTAAAATATCAAAAGAAAAATAATACAAACTTTCAAATTATCCTGATTAGCTCATTGCTGTGACTTATATATCTTGATCACATTAAGTTGGTGAAAGGACTATAGGGATGAAAAATGACAATGACATTTGATACGGGGGCTAGAACTGGTCAACTCGGATTACTCCTTTATTATTTTCATTGACTGAAATATTCAACTTTCTATTAAATTACATTGTGGAATTCTGAGCTGCACAAGCTAACATACTGTTATCCTACTAGGTATTTTACCTTGTTTGATACTAATATTTAGACCACTCTGTTAATTATTTATGTAGATTGAAGCACGTGGTCTCCCTCTTACACCTGAGTCATTGGATAGAAGAATCAACTGGAGAAAATCGCAAGCCTGAAGTGGCAAAGACTGGATTAAGGTCATCATCAGCTATGACAACTGCAGTTGTTGCTTCATTATCTTGGCGTTGTTAACCTCTCCTGTTTGACTGAGGATGATGTCGCTGATTTTGATGTACTTCATGTGATAGCTCAAACTGCCCATTGCATTGCACAGGGTAAATTAAGTTGGCAGTGTATTTGATGTTAGTTCAGCCGTTTATGGCAGTCAGCGCTATATCCGATTTTCACCTCAAGTGCTCTCTTCTGCTCAGGTCTTCTTTGCTGTCCATCTCTTTGATTATATTGTAGGCAGAGTTTGCCCGTATATATTAGATAAAGTAACATTTTGTCAGTTTTGTCTGAGTCTCAGTTGGTGACTGGAAAATTACATGGATGACTTCAATATATTTCTTTTTTAATATTTTAATCTGCCAAAGGTTATCCGTTCAAGCTCATTATGAATGGATAGTTGACTTTACATATCTTTTGTCCTAAGAGGTGACAATTAAAGTTAGTATACTCTTTCCAAATTGATAACTTTTTTTGATAAGGTAAATTGTATTAATCAAAAGGGAGAAAACTCCCGTATAAAGAAGTATATTAAAAAGTAGAGAATTTATATCACAACATGATTCTCTACAGATGACGCCCAATCTTCTATACAAGTAGGGGCTATATGAGTGCACCAAAAAGCGATCAAGGATAAAAGACTATTCTTAAGATGTGAGAAAGGAGACTTAGGCCTCATTTGTTTGCACTTAATGAAGGTCTGAATCTTAGTCGTTTAGATCTCAGACATTAAGTGCATTTGTTTTTAAAGTCTGAATCTTAATTATTCAGATCTTAATCATTAAGTGTGTTTGTTTTTTTACTTCACAACCACTTAATGGGTCTGAATAGGTCTGTATGATTAAGATCTATAACAGAGACTTAATTTCATTAAGATGCTATCACATATTCATTATTAACTGCCGCCACCGCCTACCATTATCAACTACCACCATGCCACCACCACCGCTATACTCAACCACCACCACCACCACCACCACCACCGCCATCATCCTCAATCATAGCCGCCGCCATTGTCGACCATCATCATCCCTACCACTCCGACCACCATCATTTTCACCCACAGTCAACACTTATCCACCTCAACTACCACAACCAACCACCCCATCACCATTAACAACCACAGCCGACACCGTCCATCATTATAACCTACCACCACCTTCCTTAATCACAAACCACCACCCGTCATTATTAACTATCATCACCTACCACCACCATCCTCAATCATAATCGCCACCACTACCAATCACTACTAGCTACTAGCATGAACCACTATCATCAACCAAAACTACCACCAACCACCGCCTCTAGTCGGCATTCACCCGTTAGCCATCACCACCAACAACTATCATAATTTAAAAAATTATATATTTTATTGATAGAATATTAGATTAGTTAGTATTTCATTTGAATATTATGTTTATTATTTTTCAAATAAAGATAAATTTTATGCATTCAGATGTTAAAAATCAAACAGTCTTAATTTTTAGTATTCTGATCTTAATACACATCTTAATATATTCAGATGTGTATTCAGATTCAGATGTCTTAATCTTAATACACATCTTGATATTCAGATGTGTATTCAGATTCAGACGTCTTAATCTTAAAAAAAACAAATGAGGCCTTAATCCCCTCGAAAGCTCTCCTATTTCTCTCCCCCCAAACTATCCACATGAGAGCTAATGGTGCGAACTTCCACGCCTTTTGCTTTCTTCTTCTACAGAATCCGGCCCAACTATATAACATTTCCTTTACGGTGCATGGCATCACCCATTGAACACCACAAAGATTCAGGATTGCCCTCCACAAACCCGAGGACACAGGGCAATGCAACAAAAGATGATCAACTTCTTCCCCTGAGCTTTTACACATGTAGCACCAACTAACAAGTGTAATTCCTCTCTTTCACATATTTTCCGCTCAAGATCACTCCCCTCGCCGCTAGCCATTCAAAAGAGCACACCTTCGTGGGCGCCTTAGGAATCCAGATCGAGGAGTATGGAAAAGTGGCCTCCTCTCTCACTAACATACTCTGGTAAAAGGACTTTACAGTGACCAAACCATCGCCACGCAACCCCCATCTCCAAGAATCACAAGAAAGCTGGGGCCTGTCTTACCCATATAGCAGTGCCAACAAATCTTGGAGCTCCGCAATCTCCCAATCTTGCATGTTCCTTCTAAATGAGAGGTCCCATAGTACCCCCCTTCATGATCCTTGCGAATTTGTTGAACCATCAATTCCTTCTGGTTTGAAACTCTAAAGACGTGGGGGAAAGAGACCCTCAGAGTATCCTCTCCACACCACTTATGATTCCAGAAGCTGATTCTCCTTCCATCTCCCATCCTGTAGGTGATGTTGCCATTGAAGGCTTCCCAATTCTTCATGATGCTCCTCCACATGCCACACCCGAAAGGTGTTGTGATCGCCTTAGTCCTCCAACCCCCTCCCGTGGAATCGTACTTTTCTACTATGACCTCCGTCCATAGAGCATGCTCTTCTACCCCGAATCTCCACATTCACTTTCCCAACAAAGCTCTGTTGAATACTCTAAGATCTTTTACTCCAAGTCCACCTCACTTTTTTGGGGAAGTGACTGTCTGCCAATTCACTAGAGGAAACTTTCTAGTTCCATCCGCCGCATTCCAAAGAAAATTCCTTTGAATCCGCTCCAGTTTTTCTGTGATGATCACAGGAGCTTGCAACAAGGACAAGTAATAGGTGGGCATACTCGATAAGGTGCTTTTGATAAGCACTTCCTTACCGCCTTTTGACAAGTTCCGTTTCTGCTTACCTGCTAATCTTTTTTCAACCCTTTCAATCACTGGATTCCAAACCGTAGTATCCTTATGCGAAGTGCCTAATTGGAGACTCGTGTAAGTAGTGGGAAGAGGGCCCACCTTACATCTGAGAACATAAGACAAAGCATCGATGTTAGCAACCTCACCCACCGAGAAAATCTCACACTTGTCGAGGTTGATTTTGAGTCCTGATACTATCTGAAACCACTGTAGGACCTGCTTCAGGTAGGTCAACTGATCCATGTCGGTGATCACGCCCAACTCTAGTCCTAAAAAGGATAAGCGGTCGCTGCAAATATAATCCGGTCTAAAAGTCCGGAGTCGAATCCCACAGAGAACTAAGGCTTAGTTGTATCTGTTTAAATCACTAAGAAGACAAGATTGAACAATTTTCTACATTATAAAGATTGAGATTTATATTCTAACTAATTAACTAGCAAATACTACAAAGAGGTAAAATTATCAACTAACGAGACAAAGGGTTGGAGACTAAATTAAGGAGGTCTAGAGTTATGATTTCCTCAATTGTCGGAATCCTTCTAGCTATGTTCCCTACAATTTCGCCAGTGTATTCTCTACTGATCGTGAGCACTTTAGGTGCCGTAATTCTCTCTCGAGCAACTATAACAATTTACTAGACATATTCTCTCGAACTACGCTAGTTGGCTTCATCTAACCGCTCACTATGACCACGTCAAGGCTTTCTTATTTCTAAACCTACCTTTAAACCCAATGTATTGATTCCTCACATACGTTAGGAGTGACGTTGTTCAACAACTACCTAAATATGTATCATTTCTCAAGCAACACATAATAAATAAGCACAGTCAATCGATGGCCATTCAATCAACAAGTAAATACGTAGTTGAACAAGTAGAGAAATCCAACGACTCAATTATATAAAAACATAACAAGAATTTATCCTACAAAAGGTTCTATCAAAACCCTAGATAACAAATTAGTTATTCATAATAGTACGTAAAACTACAATACTAAAAGTCATAACCACAATGAAAAAATAGGAAGAGGAAGTAAAAACTCATAGAAGAATTCTCCGCCTTGCTCCTATTGTATCTCTGCCTCCTTAGGTCGAATCTGTGTCAAAAATTGGTCTCCTCCCTCAAAAATACCATTTTTCATGTATATATACAAAGTAGGGTCGGGCCCAAATAATTATACCTTCTCCTACGCGAAAAGGAACAATTTTTCACGTCTGGACGGCCGCGGTCAACCGCGGTACGGACGCGGTATTTGGCAAGTGTACTGCCTCAGCCCGCCTCAGGTCCGCTGTCGCGGTTTCGATCGCGTTTTTTACCCTGTTCCATTTGGAATTTGGAAAAATGTAAAACATGAAAGTTGTAGCCCTTTGAATTAGATTTCCAAACATATATTGTGGAGCTCAAATGGAGTTCTGAGCAAAACGTTATGTGCATTTTACTAGACAGTGCACAATATGCCTACTCGATTCTTCGTTTTGTTGCTCTATCATCCGTTGATCCCCGAATACGATCCCGACTTAATTACTTGGGCTTTTACTCGGACTAAAAATCTCCAAATCACTTGAATTCATTCCATAACATCTATATAGCTCGGAATCACTCCTACAAGGCATAAAACACACCGTTAGTGCAAAACACTAGCGATTAAAGCGCAAACTCAACTAAAGTGCAGTAAATTAGAGTGTAATAATCGACTAAAATACGCAATTATAGCCTATCATCAACACCCACACTTAAATTATTGCTCGTCCTCGAGCAATCAAACTATACTTTTTTATAGACACGAATTTTTTAAACAATTCTCCTAACTCATCACACCAAGAGTATTTAAAATAGACTAAGCACAAAAGCGTAACTTCTTCACCTCAAGATTTGACTCACAAGTACCACGCATTATTCACAACTCACCCACTTACTTTAACATAGAGGTCACTGACATTACCTTTCCTTCATGAATCAAGTGCCCTCACACAACAAAAGAGAGTAGTTCCATACAATTTTAAGAACACTTAGGAACTCAAGATAGAAAGAATTCACTCACTCTCAGAAATAACATTCATATGCCACAAAAGATGCACCATAGGCTTGCCCGTAGTGTACTACTCCACTAATCGAGCTCATTCAGTTTAGGATCAATTAGGACTTTATTTGGTTGTAATGTAGGCTGCGGGACGGGTAGGATACATTTAGATATAAGAGTGACTACACCTCCCTAAGCACTTTAACACATATACTTTAACATTCAAACCCCATACTTATGTCAAACCAAAACTCCACCTTCACATCGATGTATATTACCCCATTCTTCTTTAAGCACACTTACATCAAGAGCCACCACTTATCAAGGAATTATTTTTTCACAACAATCCAACTATTTTTTTTTTCAATTCAAGTGGCTCTTACTTTTTCAAAACAGCGCACCTTTCTCCTTAATTCATTAGTTCCACTCAAAAGCCAAACCAACCACCCCACACTTTAACTTTTACACAGTTCATAATAATTCAACTGCTCATGAGAGGTTAAAAGGTTCAAATAAATGATTAATTCAAACAAATGGGTAAGGCTTGTAATGTGGTTGCCAAAGAAACAAGATTACAGGCTCAAAGGGGTTAACTACGATACATAACAATTAGGTGGGTAAAATATACATATCTGGCTCAACAAAGAAATGCCTATATCACTTCCAAGACTGAACAAAACTACTATTTCGCTTTGCAAACACACAGGGCAAGTTCTAGGCATCAAATGCAATGCACAGAATATAACAAATCCTTACACACACATGACACATAACTCACTCAGGTTTGGTTTCATCAAGACACTCTAGTCAAAGCAGTTAAGCAAATTTAAGATCATAAAATTTAAGGTACTTATAAAAGAGTCAAAAACTGAGCCTAAGCGTCACAACCAAAGTACTCACTATTCTCAAGGCATAACAAAGTCAAGAGATATTGCTTCAATTCAAAACACAACACAATGGCTCCTACTCCCAAACAAAAAAAACTAACTACACCCGGTTCAAATAAAACCCTTGAAAAAGAACCGCGACACAAAGAAAAACCAAGGGGGAATTGCTACACTACCTAACAAAAAAAAATTCTTTTTTTTTCTTTAGACTTAAATCCCTCAAGAAAATTGTCTAATAGATCCATCGTCGGGAAAAGTCCAATATTTAAAAAAAAATACTATTTAATTAAACTGACACAGCGTAGCATGAAAAGTCACCTAGACAATCTCCTCACCCCATACTTAAAAGTGTGCATTGTCCCCAATGCACAACATAACCATAAGAGGGTAAGAGAAACTCCCTGGTAGGCCAAAGGCCGTAGCACTAGCAGTTCATGGGGTACTCAGACTTCTCCCAGGCTTGGTCCTTCGTGTGGGTACCTCACACTTAGTTCCAACCATTTGGTTTGCTGTTGCATCCTTCCA
The DNA here is from genome assembly GCF_001879085.1 of Nicotiana attenuata. Classification (NCBI taxonomy): domain Eukaryota; kingdom Viridiplantae; phylum Streptophyta; class Magnoliopsida; order Solanales; family Solanaceae; genus Nicotiana; species Nicotiana attenuata. Next base: position 30,935,522 of record NC_031996.1, on the reverse strand, counting down.
ATAGATTTGATTTCCATGTTCATAGAAATCAAAAATCGATACTACAAGAATAATACAATAAAAATAAATAAATAAATAAAATAAATTAAATTAAAATAAAAAATAAAGCCGGGTTGCCTCCCAACAAGCGCTTGATTTAATGCCGTGGCACGACGTGAATCACTTTTTGCCTCCACCTCGAGCTTATGAATTGAACCTCAAGTTTTGATTCAAGCTTATGATTATGGTCATCGGGCGGTGGAACGAATCTAACTAGCCCAAGGAAATAATGTAGTATTCTGCACTCCTTGGCCTTTGTATGAGGTATGTAATCCTGACTTTCTGGCAAGAAGAATTCTAGAATATATGCACCTTGTTCCTCATTCCTTGACTCTTCAATTGGTCCGGATGACTCTATTTCCATATCATCATCCAAACATAATGTGGAAAAATGCTTGGAGTGTGGACCAATGCGCTCAAACACATGAACTTCAGGACTTTCAACATCCTCAACATCAATGATCTAGAGTCAACAAAATTTATATCCTCAAATTCCTTGGCTAGCTCTAGTCTTACTTCTTCAACATTGACATTCTCAAATTGTAGTTGGCTAGGTTGTTGATGTTCTACGTCTGACCTCCCCAATTACACCTGAATTCATGCTCTTCT
>NC_031996.1:30877802-30934722 GCF_001879085.1 Nicotiana attenuata | reverse complement strand
GATGGCCATTCAATCAACAACAATAAACACGTAGTTGAACAAGTAGAGAAATCCAACGGCTCAATTATATAAAAATATAACAAGAATTTATCCTACAAAAGGTTCTATCAAAATCCTAGATAACAAATTAGTTATTTATAATAGTATGTAAAACTACAATACTAAAAGTCATAACCACAATGAAAAAATAGGAAGAGGAAGGAAAAACTCGTAGAAGAATTCTCCGCCTTGCTCCTATTGTATCTCTGCCTCCTTAGGTCGAATCTGTGTCAAAAATTGGTCTCCTCCCTAAAAAATATCGTTTTTTTCATGTATATATACCAAGTAGGGTCGAGCCCAAATAGTTATACCTTCTCCTACGCGAAAAGGGACAATTTTTCCCGTCTGGACGGCCGCGGCCGCGGTCAACCGCGGTACGGATGCGGTATTTGGCAAGTGTACTGCCTCAGCCCGCCTCAGGTCCGCGATCGCGGTTTCGATCGCATTTTTCACCCTGTTCCGTTTAGAATTTGGAAAAACGTAAAGCATGAAAGTTGTAGCCCTTTGAATTAGCTTTCCAACCATATATTGTGGAACCCAAATGGAGTTCTTAGCAAAATGTTATGTGCATTTTACTAGACAGTGCGCAATATGCCTACTCGATTCTTCGTTTTGTTGCTTTATCATCCGTTGATCCCCGAATACGATCCCGGCTTAATTCCTTGGGCTTTTACGCAGACTTCAAAGCTCCAAATCACTTGAATTTATTTCATAACATCTATATAGCTCGGAATCACTCCTACAAGGCATAAAATACACCGTTAGTGCAAAACACTAGCGATTAAAGCGCAAACTCAACTAAAGTGCAGTAAATTAGAGTGTAATAATCGACTATAATACTCAATTATAGCCTATCATCAGTCGGCATCACAGAAAACCAGGGTATCATCCGCAAAAAGCAAATGAGAGACTCTTCGGGCATTGGGCGTCCCGATCGGAGCTGAGAATCCTCTCAAGAAGGCTCCGCCAGCCGCACGATCCATCATTTTACTCAGAGCATCCATTACCAGAATGAATAGCATGGGGGATAGGGAATCCCCTTGCTTGAGACCCCTGGAGCTGCCAAAGAAACCACACGGACTACTATTAACCAGGACAGAGAATCCGATTGAGGAAATGCATAACTTGATCCATCCCTTCCATCTTACACCAAACCCCATCCGCAACATAATGAAATCCAGGAACTCCAAATCGACATGGTCGAAAGCCTTCTCAAGGTCCAACTTGCATAGTAAGCCGGGTTCTCTATGTTTCCTTCTGGAGTCTACAAGTTCATTTGCCACCAAAGCAGCGTCCAGGATTTGCTTACCTTCCACAAACGCATTCTGGGAGGACGAAACAGACACATCAAGAACCTTCTTGAGTATATTGGATAACACTTTAGAAATAATCTTGTAAATGCTCCCCACAAGACTAATAGGCCTGTAGTCTCTGATACAAGATGCACCTTCTTTCCTAGGAACAATGGTAATAAAAGAAGCATTGATACTTCTCTCGAAAACACCATTTATGTGGAGGTATTCAATGGCTTCCATCAACTCCCCCTTAATGGTGTCCCAATAGAGCTGGAAGAAGGCCAAAGACAAACCATCAGGCTCCGGGGCCTTATCACCAGCACAACTTGACACAGCCTCGTGCATCTCCTCCTCCTCGAAAGCCCTCTCTAGCCACTCACTGTCTCCCTCCTCCAACTAACTTCCTCTTTGTATAAGTTCTCATAGAACCCCACTATCGCCCATTTTACCTCCTCCTCTCCCTCAATCCTCACCCCATCCACAACTAAGGACTCTATGTAGTTTCTCCTTCGATTTGCAACCGCAACCCTGTGAAAAAACTTGGTATTCGAATCCCCTCCTTTAACCAGAGCGCCCTCGATTTTTGCCACCAACTAGTCTCCTGAGTTATTGCTAACTCGACTATTTCCCTCTTAACCTCCCCAGTCTCGCTTTCTCAGATTCATCTAACTCCCTCGCCACTTCCCCTCTCTCTAATTCCCCCAATTCATGCATAAGCTCCCTCATTTAACCTCTACCCTCCCAAAAACCTCCTTATTCCACCTAATAATATCTCCCTTGAGCAATTTAAGTTTCTTCGGAAGACGGAATGAAGGTGTCCATGATATCCCGTAGCTTGTCCACCATTCTTTCACTTTGTCACCAAATCCTAGTACTTTCAACCACATGTTCTCGAATCGAAAAGGAGCACGCACCCCCTTCCCTCTGCATCCATCTAGCAAGATAGGCAAATGATCCAAAGTCAGCCTAGGTAAAGGAATCTGCAGCACATTCGGCACCAGCTCATCCCAGGAGGGCGATATTAGAAATCTATCAAGTCTAGACCTTGAGTTGGAATCCTCTGCCCTGGCCCAAGTAAACCTTTCCCCTGACAGAGGAAGGTCAATGAGAAAGTGATCATTGATGAAGTCAAAAAACTCCTCCATGGCCCTCGAAATCAGGCTACACCGTAATCTCTCCTCCGGGAATCTAATAGTGTTAAAGTCTCCCCCTAGAACCCTTGAATGTCCCATTCCCCATAACATTGGCCAGTTCCTCCCAAAAAGACACCTTGGACCCTTCTCGTACCGGTTCGTACACTTCAAAATTGATAACTTAATATGAAGAAGAGGCATGTATTGCATCATCCAGATGCTGTTTACATCACTATGTGGTGCTATTCTTTAGCTAATGTTAACTTCGATACAATATGGTATTTTGAGTCTCTCTGGCAGTAAAGGGTGAACAATTGTTTCTGTTAGCTGGACATCAAGGCTTAGAGAGTGGTACACAGTTGAGAAATGACTGTAGCCTTTTCATGGTGAAGTAACTTATTGGAAAACCATATTAGAGATCCTTTGTCGTAGAACTTTTAGGAATGCATCATTTAATTGCATGGGTGCACGGCTTTGGTCCAACCGTTCAAGTAATTTTTGAATTCAGTCAATGGGTTCTGAAGGATGTAGCCTTCAACTCAGAGGCTCAATTTTACATGCTTCAGTGGGGCTAAAATCTAGCTTGGTTGCAGTGTATACCAGGGATTGTAGTTATCTATAGACATTTTTCTGAAGAATAACGAGCGGAAGAGGTAATTGGAGGAGCTGCAAGTGAGGTTTGATGTTCTTCAGTCTTTTGAATGTTGGTCACTTCCTGTGCAAAGCAATTGTATCAGAACCTATTCCTAAATGATTTATCAGAGAAATGGTTATGCTATAACCGCCTCTAACCTAAACTGCCACCCAAATCACAGATTTGATATCTAGAGGATTAACCATTTTGCTCTCCAGTCATATTGCTGGAATGAGAAGTGCATGGTATGTCAGTAACAAGTGAGCTGTTGGGTTTTGCTATTTCTCAAACCACTAACAGAAGTCATTGAGGATGTCCTAAAAGGCAAGTGGGGCCATGAGAAGACCAAGTTTTCATTGCCTCCTTTGATGACTCTAGTGGGTCTGATATTCCATATCCACAACCTTATGAATGTTTGTCTGGTTAAGAATGATGGACTGCTAATCTGCTGCAAGCAAGCAAGCTGGATGATCTAAATTCCCATCTTTTACATACATGCTATGCGACACATCCTTGTGTCCTCTTTTGATATCCATGCCCTTAGCTAAATTTATTTCATAGTAGTGCTTGGGCTAAGCAATGAAATTTCTCTTCCTGAATATACTTAACTGTATTATATGATGAAAATGATAGTCAGTAATAACTTTGATATAGGTCAATAATCCAACCTAGCATGCTTTTATTGTTGATGGGATCTCCTGATTGGCTGTATAACTGAAGATGTTGCCTGACTGGAAACATTTGCCTTATGCTTCCTCACTTTAATGGAATCATTCTTGCTCTTCCAAGGAATCCTACTCCAGCGATCAAAGTGGTTAATTGTATGTCGTTAACAGCTGAGCACTTGCAGTTACTTGGAGAGCCGGGCAGTGGAGGACCATCGATGGTTGGGGCTGTTAAGAAATGCCAGAGGTCCGACCTTGAGGATTCTCTAGAAACATGGAGACGAAACTCTGCTCTTGAGTAAATTGGCTGAGAGACATTATAATGCTTATGAATGCGCAGCCTGCTTCCTGCTGAAAAGGTAAACCTCTTTTTGAACTAGAGCAGCAAAATCTGGTAAGAAATGTTTGCCTCATTTTATCACAAATGGCAGGTGGTAAGATGCTAATATGTTGTGGGAAAGTTCCTGGGTGTTGCAGATGTGGTCTTATGTAATCTCGCTGAGTTGACTAGAGGATATTCCTAGTCATAGTGATTGCCTCCAATTTTAATTATAAAGCATAAAAAAATTATCTACTTCCTTGAGGTGAAAGATCCATCCCCATAACATGTATGCTATGGCCCAAACTTTCTATTGTAAATATTTTTATCGTCATTGCTTTTTGGTTGAAATTCTAAATTATAGAGATTCCTTTTCATTTGGAACTTTGGTTTCTACTGCTTTTCTTTTACCTTGTACACTATTCACAGACAGAACCAGAATTAAAATCTCAGCTTCTAGATGCTAAGATGAATATGGAGGGAGTTCTGTTAGCTGCCATTCCTGGTGGTGGTGGATTTGATGCGGTTTTTGCAGGGATTCAAGCAAGAATGTGACTAAAGCTTGGAGTTGGGTCAATGTTCTAGCTATGCTAGTAAGAGAAGATCCTCGGGGTGTGTCCTTGGGAGCAAAGGAAATAACTTCAATTCAGCATCTGCAAGTAGGAGATGACTTGCAGTTGCAAGATAACTGTAACACGACATCTTAGTCTTACTATATTAGCATGAATAGATTACCTTTCTAGTTCAAGACTGGGATGGTTCTCCAGGATTGGCATGATTTTAAAGATGGTTGCTAATATTGTTTACATCTTTGAGCTGCAGCAAAAAATGATCATAAATAAAGAATGTGGAGTTTTAATGGTAAAAGAAGATGTATTCACCAGTAGTCTTTACAAGAGCAGGTTCCATCTTTGAAATGGTGGAACCGATTTCTGTCCCTAACAACAATGTCTCTTTCGTAAATCATGGAAATTAGTTTAGCGTATGTGTGACAATCACTACACATCCTGACATTTCTTACTATCCTTATTGGAGAACCCTGAGATGTTTTTATAAGTGCCAATGCAATTGCCAACTTTTGACTATGAGTGCTCAATCTTTGCCTCTTCTCTTCTTCATCTACATCATACCAAACCAGTGATGTATCTGGCGAATACCCTTCAAATTTCAGCTGCCATTCCATTTGGTGAAGCATCTCATAGACCTCTTCACTGCATGGATGTGACCTATCTTGTGACACAAACTTGTACATCTTTCTGTTTATTTCAACCAAGCAAGAGCCAGGAACTTGACTTATCCCTTCATTAGCCATTTTGGTCCGAGTCACAGCCTTCTTTTCCCACATTTGAGCTTGTGCATACATATTGCAGAGCATAACATAATCACTCGCATTTCTTGAGTTCATCTGGAAGAGATGCTCGGCTGCGAATTCTCCCAACTCAACGTTGTGATGAACTCTGCAAGCACTTAGCAGACTTCTCCACAAGACGTCGTTTGGCTCCATAGGCATGCCCTTGATGAGCTCCAAAGCCTCTTCGAGCCTACCAGCTCGTCCCAAGAGATCAACCATGCACCCATAATGCTGAATCGTTGGTTCTATCTGATGCTCTAGTCTCATCCTATCGAAACATTTTAGCCCTTGTTCAACCAGTCCAGCATGACTACAAGCACTCAAAACCCCTACATAAACTACATCATCTGGATCCAATCTTTCTTTGAGCATTTCATGGTAGATACTTAGAGCTTCCTCTCCACGCCCGTGCAACGCCAGCCCTGAGATTATGGCACTATAGGACATCTGATTCTTGTTTGCCATTCTTTGGAAGAGAAACAACCCTTTGTCCAGACTTCCACATTTAACATACATATCTATTAAGGAAGTCTCTACTATATTGTTGAGACCACTCATGTTCCTTGCAAGATATCCATGTGTGGCTTTGCCAAAATCAAGGGCATCCAAATGAGTACAAGCAGAAATCACACTGACTAATGTACTTTCCTCTGCCCTCCAACATCCCTCATAGTTCATTTCACCAAAAAGTTTGAGGCACTCAGACCATAGTCCCAAATTTGCATGAGCTGCAATAAGGGCACTCCAAGAAGCTATAGTCCTTTGATCCATTTGCTCAAACACAATGCAAGATTCCTTAATTTCTCCACACTTTCCATACATATTGATCAAACTGTTCTGCACAAACACATCATCGTCTTGTCCAAACTTGAAGATTTGCCCATGAATCTGTTTTCCTTGTTTGTGGGCCCGAAATCGAGCACACACCTTAAGAAGTGCAGGATATGAGAAATTATCTGGTTCAACCTCATCTTCAATCATATGAATATACCAAAGTAGAGCTTCTTCTGAGTTCATATCTTTAACATGTCCCCTTATTACAGTATTGTATTCAAATGAACCTGGATCACTGATTTCCCGGAAGATTGAACAAGCATAGTCCATACTGCCCCATTCTGAAAGTGCACAAGTAGCTAAAAGATTGCCTGCACAAAAAGAGCTACAAATTAATCCAAGTTTCAAGATTTGGCCATGGACTTGCTTCAATTCCTTCATATTGTTGCTTTTCTTGATCATATAAATCCATTCTTGTTCCTTCAAGTTGAAGTTGAATTCTGGGGTTTTTGCATGATCTTCATGAGGTATCAGCAAGGGAGTCTGATGAAGGACTGAAGTCCTCACCATTCTGTTTTACACCATCATTTACTAAAACATGGACGAAAATGACTCTGAGAATTTTTTTAGATTGATGAATGATAAACTCACTAGTGTAGCATCTTGAATTTTGGAACTGGAATAGAAATTGAGAGTAGCTGGAAATCTTGAATATTTTCTTGATTGGGACATGTGGAAGGTGAGCTCTCATCCATGAGATTTGGAAAGTGAATTTGAACCAGAAAAATTTTGCCATGTCATGTCACGCGTAAAAGTTGATAGGATAATGTTTTTCTGAAGATGGGTCCACAAAGTATGGAATTAAGATGGAAGACACTTCAAAATAATACATAAGGGGCCCTTAAACTTGGTTATAATTTTCACTTGGGCACTTCAACTCAGCGTTGTACCTATTGAACGCCTAAACTCAAATCAAATTATTTCTATTAGGCACAACTTGCTGACATGGCACATAATGTTATGAAGCGCGTGAAAGATATCATTTTTTGAATTTCTCTTTCTTCTTCCTCTCTCACCTCCACCACCATATGCACCATTACTCTTCATTTTCTCCTTCCCAAAATCATTTTCATAGATTAAAGTGATTGAAAATATCAATTATTAGAGAGAGAAAAACAACCCTTTGGACTAGCAAAAACGGAGAGATTTGAACAGCATTTCACACGGATTTGAGATAAGAACGTGCGTAATTGAAACAAAAGAGGAAATGGGTCGTCGGAAAAGGGTATTCCGGCCCAAGGTCCTTTCTTGGTCAAATTTTCTAGTGATTCTCGCTTCTCCGGTGGTGGTTCATTCCCCATCTTTAGATACAAAGAAAGAAAGAAGATAAAGATCTCTACATGTATAATTAAAATTGATAAATTAGTTAGCATATTAAAAATATTATAATTAAACACTAGGTAAAATCACAATAATTGACTGAGATTCTTCTATTGCTCAAAAAAAAAAAAAAACTATATTATACTAAAAAGATGAAAAATTACATGAAGGGCTACTCAACATATGGTACAATTTTTAGATTAATGAGGTCCATCGTTTGAGACAGAAATGCTAGCATTAAGAAAAAGAAAAAAAAGAAAGTTTCAGTAGTTCTAAGTCTATGGAAGAAGATAGAATTTGGGGCACCTGGGGGCGGGGGGTTTACTGTGTTGAAAAAATACTTCAAGAAGTTATAATTTCTAGAGGACTCACTTGAGAAAAAAAAATCAAGGACTCGCAGGCAGATTAAAGATGAGATCCATATGGAACTACTTCAGAAAACGAGTTGTTTCGAAGGTCAAGAATCGGAACAGGGACTTGGTCAAAGGAAAAAAAGGAATACGAAAAAGTTTTATAGCCCGTTTGGCCAAGCTGCAAAAATTAGCTTATTTTGAGAAGTACTTTTTTAAAAAAGTGCTTTTCTCAAAAGTACTTTTGGTGAGAAGCAGTTTGTGTTTGACTAATTAGTTTGAAAAGCACTTCTGAGCAGCAATTAGTGTTTGGCCAAGCTTTAAAAAACTACTTCTAAGTGCATTTTTCTCAAAAGTGCTTCTCAAAAAAGTGCTTTTGGAGAGAAACTACTTTTTTTCTGCTTCTCCAAAACTGCTTCTGCTTCTCCTCAAAAGCACTTTTTTTCCTTCCAAAAGCTTGGCCAAACAACTCAATTTTTGGTCAAAAGTGCTTTTGGCCCAAAAAAAGCACTTTTGGCCAAAAAGAAGCTTGGCCAAACAGGCTATTATTCTTTCTTTTTGCTACTTGTTAAAGTTGTCGCGTGTGTACACACAGTTTGTTATTTTGCTATGATGTGTTTGAAGGGTTCAATAGGCACATTGTGTATGGAGTTTAAGTGCTCAATAGGTACAAAACTCAGTTGAAGTGTCCAAGTAAAAAATATAGTCAAGTTAAAGGGGTTGTCTAAGTATTTGGCCAAATTATTTGTAGCCAATCATATTGTTCTTTTGGTAAATGTTCTACCAATTTCATTGTCTAGTCCAAAAATTTTAGTTAAGCGATGGGGTACGATATCTATACTCGTGCCAAGAAAGGGGAATTAAAAAAAAAGGAATTATTATTTATATCCCTGCACAAGTTAGGAATAAGGTATGCTTACCCACCCACTTATGAGTTACACTTGGTGGTGTCCCTACACCTGTTGCGCACAGCTATTTCACAATTATGTTATTCTAAATTGCAATTGCGGTTAACTTCCTGTTGGAAAAAAATTGGATGATTATGGAGAATAGAAGGTTTAGCTTGAGGCGTGTCAAAGACACTGTCCTTAAGAATATTTTGCCTACACCGTAATGAATAAAATTAGGTGTATCCCCCAGGATTCAACAAGCTCTTCTAGTATAAACTAGGAGCAGAAACAACAAAGATTGAATAATAGAAAACCCAGTACAAAAGAAAAGGGAAGAAAAGTTTTAACTTTTGTCACTCTACTATACTATCTTGAACACAATCAAATAGTTTTATATATAGTTCAAAGGAAATGGACATCTTATGTAATAAAAGAAACGTTAAAATCCATTAAGGATTCATTGCCATCAAACGTTATAAACATTTAAAACCAAAGAAACATTATTATCAAAGTTAATGAAATGTTATCAAAATAGACGTTATGAAACAGTCATACAAGACCAATCTTTGGTCAAATTCAAAGTCACAAAAACATAATTGATTTTGATACTCATTCATGTTAATAAAACATCAATTTTCTTAAAGCCATAATGATACCCATTTAAGGTTAGTAAATGGTTATATTCAAAGCTATTCAAATTCAGTTATACATATTAAAATATATTCAATTAATTGATATAATAAAGATCTATTAAAATAATATTAAAAGAATGAACCAAGACACTAATTTGAATATTTCTTTTTGAGTTAGCAAATTATTTTTCCAACAATCCCCCACATAACTCAAAAAGAATATTAAGTAATAGAGTAAAAAAAAAAAATCTGGGTTTTCACAAATGAGCATAATGCGTCGAATCTAGTGTCTTTTGGACTATGGACCAGACCTAAATAAAATAAGATTAAACTTACAGAAAAATTGGTGAAGTTTAAAACTTCTATGAACCAATAATTCTTTTGTAAGTTTAGTGTCTTATCTTCACACACTTTGTTGTTTATCACGATTTTGCGCTAATAGGCCATGCGCGCGCCTGGTTTTCATGAGTGCTCTAGAAATTTCGCCACAAATTTCATAAGAGCGGCCCCACTCCATACTCATATAGGTCCATCCATCAAGTGTATTTTGCAGTTCAATACACCACCTACAAAAGGCTATGGATAATTAGATTAAGAGTTTAATAACTCAACCTCACATTCCTTGCAGTCATGCACTATATACACACACACCATAGGAAGAGACATAATTTAATAGTGCACATTTGATCAACTAATGACTTGTTATTACCCATATGAACCTACTTCATGGGATCTCCAATCGCATAGGTTGGGTTACCATCATTGTTGATACATCTCAAATTGGCAAAAGTCTCAACCCCTTGATGTTTTACTTATAAGTCAAAGGATCGGCCAAATCCTCTTTTGACTACACATAATGTGTATAAAAATTTCTTTCTAAGCAATTGCTTTATCACATTTGTTGTGTTTTTATTAAGGGGTGTGAATGGGAAATGGAAGTGGCACCTTTTAGATTGCACCTCTCCATATCACCCTTCCTTTGTCTATAAATTTAGAGGCTTGGCCTCATTTTTCAGATATGAAATCAGACATGGAAAATATGAAATCTTCTCCCCTCTTTTCTACATTGTTATATTATTTTCTAAATAAACATAAGTGTCAAGTGTGATTTGCTCCGTTGTTGAGTTCGCTGAAGTTCTGTAATTTGAAATGCCGCTATCACATAATAGTTATTCCGTTCTATCCTGAGAGGAATTAATCCGTATACCTTGGGCAACAGTGAGGGGATTAAATTCCTTAAGGACACATTGTGCATTCAGTGGGCTCGGAACTATTTTACGTTTTGTTTATTGAACTAACGTTTGTTTACTTTTCTGAGTTTGAACACAGTAAGAACAACAAGCTTAAGGAATTTAGAATTTTTTTAATATATATTTTTCTGTACGTGTTCGTCTTAACAGGTGTTTGTTGGAGAGTGAACAAACACATTCTGTTAGTCGTAAACAACGAGAAATGATTATAGATGGCTGGGTAAAGTTCTTCTCTTCTGTTTGCATTCTACAGAAGAATGATGTTGTGCATTATTCATGGTTTAATCTAAAGAACCAAATTTGAAAAGCCACGATATTAAGTCACAATTGCTGGCACAACACACAACTTATCTCCATGTTTCCTAGGTTATTGGAAGACGTCGTATCATTTGTTGCGTTCGTAAGGTCGCAATGTTAGTTGATACACTGATTATTCAAGGATAAAGTTGGTAAAATTTTGCGACTTATGTGGCCTTGAAGTTTGATCTTATTGGTTGGATGTCTCTGTGCATTGAAGGAAAGGTAATTGGTTTTCTAGTACTGATGAACGAACATTGTGCCTATCCTAAGATAAGAATGTCATGGTTACAAAGTTTTGGGTATTAAAAAGCCCACGTGACTTTACAACTTTATTGTTCATTTCTTCTTAAAGGTTGAGATAACATTTGTCAATTCTCCATGGTTTAGTTATGTGGGTGCCATAATTATGGTTGCCAAGCGAAGGTGCTTTAAAGCAGAGGTGAGAATTATTATTGATAAATTCTTTCATATTCTGCACTATTTGTTTTACGATATTATTTTAACTTGAGGATGGATAATTAATGACTACAATCATCATGGAATGATCATAAACTGATAGAGTAGTCCTTTTATCGGTTCCTAAAGCACCATCACTTACAAGGAAGTTAGACGACACGAAATTTAAGTTCAAAATTTTAGGAAGTTTGAGAAAGGCCAAATAGAAAATGGTGACTTGTTCTGTGTATCTTCCAACAAACCCATTTGGTTCGCCTTGGAAAAGGTGTACATATATTTGTTTGATTAGGGAAAGAGATCAAACAGTTTAAAATGTTATAATGGTTTAGTTGGAAAACCATTTTATACACCCGTTATGGGGAGTAAAATCTTCCTGATTTTCTACTCCTGCTTCGAGATCAAAATCTGCGTGATTTTTACTCGTTCGTTGAGATTAAAGTCTTTGTGACTTTCTACTCATTTGTCGGAGATCAAAGTCTAAGTGACTTTATACTCGTTCTGGAGATTAAAATCTTAGTGATTTTCTAGTTTTTACCCCAATTTATTATTCGGTTTGAAGATTAAAAACTTCATCGTTTATTAAATTTGATTGTGTCACATATTACTCGGTTTAAAGATTAAAAACTTCACCGTTTGTTAATTTTGAATGTGTCAGATTGGTTTGAAGATTAAAAACTTCACCATTTATTAATTTGGCTATGTCGTGACACTAACGATAGTTCTTGTGGTTGGCTCTACAAAGTAAAAGGGGCGGTGAATGTGAGTCTCCTTTTGAAGAAATATGTTTGGAATATGATATTATTCATCAAACGACACTCCCTTAGTCACTGCAATCTAGTGGAATTGCAGAAAGAATAAAATATTAAAGGAGATGATGAATGCCTTGTTGATAAGTTTTGATTTACCCCAGAACTTGTGTGGGGAAAGTTATTCTTACAGATAACCGTATACTCTGTCGAGTTCCCCATAGCAAGACGCAATCCATTCCATATGAAAAATGGAATGAAAGGAAGCCCAACTTAAATATTTTAAAGTGTGGGGGTACTTAGCTAAAGTGCAAGTTCCTAAACCAAAAAGGGTAAAGATCGGACCGGAAATTATTGATTCCGTTTTCATAGGATATGCGACAAATAGTAAGGCATATCATTTTCTGGTTCGTAAAGCAAAAAATCCATTCATATTAATACGGTAATCGAATCAGATAATGCTGAATTCTTTGAGAATATTTATCCGTGTAAAAAGAAATGTAAGTTGTCTAGTGAAATATCTAAGCGACCTCAGGAAGAAGAAAAGGAAAGCACACCGAATGAGGTGAATTCAAGACGTAGTAAACATCAAAGGACAACTACTTCCATTAGATCATATTTTCTGACATGCTTGTTAGAAAATGAGCTTCAAACTTTGAACGAAGTTATGTCTTTCTCGGAAAGAAGTAGTCAATTGTGAGATAGAATCCATATAAGTAATCATACTTAGGAATTGGTTGATATTCCTCCAGAAATAAACCTTTTGGTTCTAAGTGGATTTTCAGAAGGAAAATGAAAGCTGATGGTACTATTGACAAATATAAGGCAAAATTGATTGCCAAAGGATTAAGACAACGAGAAAGTCTTGATTATTTTGACACATACTCACCGGTAATGAGAATTACATCTATTCGGATGGTAATAGTGTTAGCCGTCGAGTATGATCTTGAAATTCATCAAATGAATGTGAAAATATCCTTCTTAAATGAAGATTTGGAGGAAGAAGTTTATATGGAACAACCTAAAGGTTTGTGATTCCTGGAAAAGAAACGAAGGTGTGCAGATTTGGTAAGTCTCTTTTTGAACTAAAACAAGCACCCAAACAATGATATATGAAATTTGATCACACAATGGTATCAAATGGTTTTAAAGATTAATAAATAGAATAAAAGGCACATGAAATGTGTGAAATGTGGGGGCGTTTAACTTATCCATGACACAAGCGAATGTTAGACATAATGTCTAAATAATATAATTTTTGAACCCCTCCAATCCTTAGTGGATATTGATATGATAGTCAGTGTCTTCATTACTTGTTCAGTCTTAGTGATGACTAGTGATGAAACAACAAATTTATAAATTTGTTTACGCGCTTTTACAGTGAGGTGAACCAACAGATGAACATGACCAAAAATCCATTGCAAGTTGGATTTGTTTCATGAATGAAGGTGCTATAATTTTCATATCATATATACGTGTGAATAAATAGCATACAAATGCTTGAAAATGATGGATGATTGCGAAATGTGTTATATATTAAAAGGTTATGGCCACAACTGATGCCAATCGCTCCAGCTGTTGTTATACTATACTATTACTTCATTAAGTGTAGTCAATAATCTGATGTGCAATCGAAAGTCGAGACGTATTAGTCTAAAACATAAGGAAGTTTGCGTTGAACGTTCATGACACTGAAACGAGTTTTAAAGTATTTGAAATATACTCCAAATTATGCTTTGCACTATAATAAGTATCCCGCGATAATAGAGGGGTATAGTGATGAAAATTAGATTGCCGGTTCAACCGATTCTGAATAAGTTGCTGGAGGAGAGATGTCTTGGAAATCGTCCAAACAAATGTACATTGACTGCTCTACAGTGGAGGCTGAGTTTATAGCCTTAGACAAGGCCGGTGAAGAAGCTGAATGGCTCCGGAATTTCTTGGAACATATTCCATTTTTGCCCAAACCTTTGGCACCTATATGTATACATTGTGATAGTCAAGCGGCAATAGGCAAGGCAGGGAGCGTTATGTATAACGGAGAATCTCGTCACATTCGACAGAGATACAATACCGTTAAACAACTACTCTTTAGTGGTGTTATCACGATTGACTATGTAAGATCAAGAGATAACATGTTGAATCCACTTACAAAAGGCCTATCTAGAGAGGCAGTTGAAAGATCATCGAAGGGAATGGGGCTAAGGCCTAGGACAAGTCATCATGGCGGTAACTGATCGCTGCCGACTCAACACTACACTAAGGTAGGAAGAGCGGGTTGCAACAGCTTTTACCCGAATAGTGGTTCGGGATCGACTTTCCACAGGGAGCTAGTAATGGAGTTGTATTGTCTGTTTAGTCTAGAATTGCAGTTGTGCTTCTAATATCACTTCAAACATCCTTGGTTTTGATTTTTATATCTACTATTATAAGACTAATGATTGAAGCTAAATTATGCTATGGGAATATTGCTAAGTTGTAATTAATATAGAGAAAGGCACTAGGGTCGTGGTATTGCCTAGGTGGCTAATTAACGGGTAGATACTACTAAGGATAGATTGACATGTTTGGGGCTTATGCTATAACCGTTGCACAATTGTACCCACTCTCACACCTCTCGGTAGAGGGAATGATTTTGCCCAATTGACTCTCTCGAGACCAATTGGGTAGGCCAATTAGACCAAGCAACTAGGGTTCAAGTAGGGTGATTACTCTCTCGAGGTTTAACCCGTTAATTGGGACTACCATTTCTCATGGGTCCATCCCAATTCCTTGTTGGGTCAATTTTGGGGTTATAGACTCTCTTTCTCAAGAAGAGTTAAACCCACCAAGCTAGAATCAGTGTTTGCAACCACCAATCCTTAATTAAAACCTAAAATTAACCCAAATAGCAAACACCCAATATCAATCTAGCCTTAGATGGCAACACCCATCAATTACCCACACTAGGGTTGAGCCACAACCCTAGCTAGTGAGTTTAGCTACTCATGCTAGATGCAAAAATTAAAGAAATAGATGAAGAAGTAAACATATTAATTGATTGCTAAGAAGAAAATACAATATTGAAGAGTAAGAATGCCAAAAATGGCTAAACTAGGTGTTCTCACGAGCTCAGTAGCTTCAGAAAAACAAAACTTAACCTAAAACAGGAAAAGGTTCTATTTATACTGGGCTGGAAAAACTGGACAAAAATATCCCTGCGGGGTCAGCACGGACCGCGCAAACATGACCGCGGCCGCACTGGCTCTTGAACTCTTGGCTTCTGCTTCTCATAAGTTGAGGACCGCGGACCGCGTAAAAAAGGCAGCGCGGCCGCAGTGAAAATCGGCGCGGCGGCACAACATTAAGCGCGGGCCGCATTGCTTGGAAAGGGTCAAAACTAGGCTCTCTGAATCTCTGCTCCGCGGACCGCGTAAAAGTGTAGCGCGGCCGTGGAGCCTGACCGCGGACCGCGTTGGATTAACCGCGGCCGCGTAGCCTCCCCTTGAATTTTGCCATTCTCTGAACCTCCTAGTGCGGCCGCGTTCATAGTTGCGCAGTCCGCACTAGGGCCTCTTTTCCTCAACTTTCTTGGTCTTTGACACTTGAGCAGGTTTCATTCCTTTCTGAGCCGATATTTGACTTTCGTCGCTTTGTCGATCAAACCTGCAATCAAGTGCAACTTGTGAGCATTTTGTGACCATTTTGTAGCAATTTTATGACAAAAGCGTAGGCAAGTATGGGCATAAAACACGTTAAAATCCTAACTTATCAGTAGCTCTACCTAGCAGACTGGAGATCCCAAGAGCTAGGTTCAAAGAGATCAAACAAAGTTATGTATGACGGTTCAACATTGTCAAATAACTCAACCCATTCTCATGATGAAGACAATGTTCAGAAATCAAGGTAAAGCATTAATGCTTTTTGATGAGTCAATAAAGCTTAAAGCTTTTTAATGATTTGCTAAGTCTGGCAGGGTATGACCAGATAGTGTGTCTATATGATTACACATTTAGGAATCACCTATGTGAGTGTGAAGTGTAATCCGCTTTAAGGGGAATGAAAGTAAAGGCCCATTCTCTAAGCACTCATGAAACCAGGCGGTGTTCATGGCTGAAACGAACACAACCGTGAGAACCAAAGACGGTTAAGGATTGATTGTGTGACGTATGGTTGTCTAGGTATACACCAAAGCTCGACGGTTCAAAGATATCAAATCTACCGATTGGCCGAGTATACCCGACATAAGTTCACTACGGAAAGTTCAAAGGAAAACCTACTTATCCAGATGTGATTAATCCTTACTTGCGAATCACACAGTATTTTCATGCATGTTTTTCACATATGTCCATTCCCCATTAATGTGGGGGATTGTTGTGTTTTTATTAAGGGGTGTGAATGAGAAATGGAAGAGGCACCTATTAGATTGCACCTCTCCATATCACCCTTCCTTTGTCTATAAATTTAGAGACTTGGCCTCATTTTTCAAACATGAAATCAGACATGGAAAATCTGAAATCTTCTCCCTCTTTTCTACATTGTTATATTATTTTCTAAATAAACATAAGTGTCAAGTGTGATTTGCTCCGTTTGTTGAGTTCGCTGAAGTTCTGTGATTTGAAATGCCGCTATCACAGAATAGTTATTTCGTTCTATCCTGGGAGGAATTAATCCGTATACCTTCGGCAACAGTGAGGGGATTAAATTCCTTAAGGACACATTGTGCATTCAGTGGGCTCGGAATTATTTTACGTGTTGTTTATTGAACTAACGTTTGTTTACTTTTCTGATTATGAACACAGTAAGAACAACAACATTACGTCTCAAGAGAATGTATCTACTCTTCCCATTGAAAGATTTATTGTCTTACAATGGCTATTGCGCCTTGGCAATCACAATTCATCGACATAATTATTGTCGGTTTAACTCACCAAATAATTCCAATATCATAACACCCCATCAAAGGTAATCACACAATCACTAGTGAGTTTTTCACATCTGAATCAGAGATTCAATATCATCACTGTATCCTTCTAATACACTGAAAAATCCACACATAGAATACTAACTCATAGTATTTCTCAAGACATAAAATCATCTCAAATAAAATGGAACTTGCCTTATGTACAAGTGCCTTTTGAAACATCTTTCGACACATAAGAATTTATTTTCCTTCTCAATCTTCCATAGTCAAGTACCAAAGTAAAATTTTCTAAATATAGAAACAGTTTTAACTTCTACAAAAATATCTCAAATTAGTAGAAAACGGGTCATAATTCAACGATCTCTTCACCCAAATGACTAAGAGACCCGAAGCAGCATAAGTTTTCAAAGCCATAAATACAATATATTTTTGATCTTCCAATATAAATTTTTCACCACAAAAAATCTCAATTTTGTAAGGCCTTATTATAATTTTAACAAATAATATTTCCTATATTTTTCCTTCTTAGGAATATGATATATAACTCTGGACACCACGGACCCCCACATTTTCAAAAATTTCAGGTTAAGGAGATAATCTTTTCACAACTCATAAAGAGTTCTACTCTACAAAATAACAAGCTAATAATATAGCTTCACTCTGAAGATTATTCTTCTACTTAGCTATATCTTTAAATTCAGAAGAATATACATAGACATACTACAAGTTTTGATGTTTTCTGATGTGACCATTAAACATTCGTCGACCACTGACATATATATGACATTTATGCTAAAAACAAATTAGGTAAATAAAACTTACCTCACAAAAAAAAACCCATATCATAACTTTTAATGGTGGTGGTAGACAGATTGACTATAAATTTTATCGAAAAAATCATTTCGATATGGGGAACTTACTTAAGGTTCCTACTTTCCATGATATATGCCATGACATTATCAGTATGTCATAGAAGGAAGTAAAAGAAGTAACGTATGCTTTTATGAACATGGCTCACTTTGTATTTCACAATTATTCACTTGCAAAAAGATTAAGAATCTACCATTCATGATCCTTATTACATGTATGTAAATTATTGCTGAGTTGAATCACATTTTTATCTTAATCTATCAAATTCACACCTTTTATGCTGAAGTTGGACACATTAATTCTCGAAGAAAATACAGTGAGGTATGGATGCAAATAGAAAGCATAAAAGAATATTTTCTTGAGAGCTTTTAGAATAAAGTGGTTCTTAAGTAAATATAATTTGTTTCCTCTAATTGAATTACATAACTACGCAAAATCTACGCTTACGTAGGCTAAGGCGCATGTAAATACTAGAAAAAACATACCTTAATTTTGTGGTGCAATTTACCCTCCATAATGCGATAATGCACAAAATTGAAATAACAACTTGATTAACATTTAGTTGCTCACAAAAATAACTTCAATAAAGAGTTGTATTCTCCATAAGACCATTGTGCAAATTTAAAGTGTAGGTCTCATTTCCAGAATTAGAACAAACTTGTACATCGTCAAATTTGATTCTCCACAATAAAAGAATACGAAAATATCCTTAATATTGTTGGAAAAATATTGGATGATTATGGAGAATAGAAGGTTTAGCTTGAGGCGTGTCAAAGACACTGTCCTTAAGGATATTTCGCCTACACTGTAATGAATAAAATTAGGCGTATCCCTCAGGATTCAACAAGCTCTTCTAGTATAAACTAGGAGCAGAAATAACAAAGATTGAATAATAGAAAACCCAACACAAAAGAAAAGGGAAGAAAAGTATTAACTTTTGTCACTCTACTATACTATCTTGAACACAATCAAATAGTTTTATATATAGTTCAAAGGAAATGAACATCTTATGTAATAAAAGAAACGTTAAAATCCATTAAGGATTCATTGCCATCAAACGTTATAAACATTTAAAACCAAAGAAACATTATTATCAAAGTTAATGAAATGTTATCAAAATAGACGTTATGAAACAGTCATACAAGACTAATCTTTGGTCAAATTCAAAGTCACAAAAACATAATTGATTTTGATACTCATTCATGTTAATAAAACATCAATTTTCTTAAAGCCATAATAATACCCATTTAAAGTTGGTAAATTGTTATATTCAAAGCTATTCAAATGTTCAGTTATACATATTAAAATATATTCAATTAATTGGTATAATAAAGATCTATTAAAATAATATTAAAAGAATGAATCAAGACACTAATTTGAATATTTATTTTTGAGTTAGCAAATTATTTTTCCAACACTTCCTACCGTAAGCATTATATGATAACATGAAAAAATGATAAGTAAATAATTTGCTATAATCAATTAAATATTTTAATAGTTTATATCACTTAATTTCTTATTTAACTTTGCTGGCCTAAACCCCTTATTTTTCATTTCTTCTTTTTTCCCCAATTTTGAGTTTTTACAAATTATAATATTGTCACGCCCCAAATTTGGGGTGGCGTGGCTGGCACCCGGTGTCGTACTGGTCCGAGCGTACCACTCTGTAACTTTTTTTTTCCTGCAACTATCATGGGCCAACATGGCCACAACTTGTAATGTATAACAAAGGGCGGGCAAAAGTTATACTAATGAACCATCACTCTTAAAATATGAATACATATGGGCCGTTAAGGCCTCTGACATACTGTACAAAATGAACCTCTGTCTACAAAACCTTTAAGATCATTTGACATCTCGGGCAGGGACCCTTACTTCCTATCCTTGACGTCGTATTTGCATAATATTCTGGAATTGTAGCATATATATAGGATTTTTAAATAAGTGCAATCTCATTCCTTTTTTATTTTTATCACATTCTTCCTTTACCATTCCATAGTCACTAGAAGCACTTGATTCTGACTTAATGCCACATCACTCCATATTCCCCCCTTTAGGGGAGTACTAAGAGTTGGAGCACGAGGATCTACCTATAGATGTTTTACCCTTCATCTTTGGCGTCTTTTCACATCATCGATGACCCTTACTTGCCTTGCGGCAATACTTCTGTACCAAGGATAACAAAATTTCTACTCGTGAGGGTGGCACTTAGTATAACTGGCACATACAGTCCCTTAAGCTTAACTTTGCTCACATTGCTTGCTTTAGGGAAGCGTCTTCCTAAATGACCATTCTCTGAATTTCTTATGAATCTTCTTCTATTGTTCATTATACTATCGTCGGAACGAAATCTGAAATTCTCACAATACCGACTATTATCAAATCACTTAGTCCCTAATTCATGTTTAGTTTATCTTGTTCACCAGCCCATACTGAATTCTATTACTCTGGAGTCTAAATTATCCTTCTGGTAGTCGCATTTGAGTCACGAGCTTATTTCTCGAAATGAGGATATGACTTTATGGCCTATATTCTTTTGTTGTCTCAAGGCCTGTCACTTCTTGTCTTTTCCTTCACTTAACTATAGACTCTGTAATACTGTCATCATTTTTTTTGATCTATCGTTGTCATCCATATTGACATCTTACTCATAATGCTTCATTAACTCTCTTATTATTTCTCTGCTAACATTTGTGTCTATCACTTTATTCTGAAAACTTCAACAAGACATTCTTTTGCTTTTAGCTCCTCTTGCTCCATCCGCTGGCTCTTCGGGTTGCCTAACATTCTCTCTCTACTAGGGACGGGAGTCACTCTAAGATAATGTTTATCTCTTCCAGGCTTCCAGTGCATATCTTTGTAGTACTCATATCTAGCTGTACTATTTTAGAGTGCATCATCTGGGTGTCTAACAATGAGATCTATCAGCACCTTTGTAATATCCTTCAGAAATGTCAACTAACACAAACAATTCATTCACCATTTTGGGTTACTCTAACCGCAGCCGAATCCTGATATCCTGTCCTTTTCTCAAACCATATTTGATAGCCCCCATAGGGCATAGCTGAGATCGGTGTGGCCGATTGTACATACATCTGTTACTGTTGAAGGTAACTCAAAATGCTTATATCTCTCTTCCTGAATGGTAAATAATGATAATCTTCATTAACTGGTATGTGGTACCCTTCTTCACCTTCCTTCTTTTACTTGCTGAAACTTGTGTCTACCTTCCAATTCTCTTATTCCTTTTTACCGTAAGAGTGGATAAATATTCTTGCCTTAAAGCTCCTTATCAAGAACCTTACACATTTTAGTACACGCATGATCTGCTGAAGACCTCACATTTACTCATCATAAGCATGATGCAAAAATCGAGTTCCTCTAACTCAACTCTTCCACTGTTATATCTCTTACCAACCGTCTTTCCGGACGTAGGTATTGTCTTATTATGAATAAAATAGAATTTAGGAGTCTGAATTCTTACAAGTGAGCTTTACCACACGATCTAGGGTAAGAAGAAAGAGTGACAGTCCTAAATGTCTTGTAGCCTCTCGATTCCGAAGTCGTTTACTCAAAAGTCAAACCTTAGTCAACTCTTCCAACTTAAAGCTTCCGAATTTCAAATTTTCCTTCCGAAAAAACTCCGAACTTCCCGAAATTCCATTCCAACCACATGTACAAGTCATAAAACATGAAGTGAAGTTACTCATGACCTCAAACAGCCGAACAACGCACTAGAGCTTAAAACAACCGGTTAGGTGGTTTAGAGTCCTACATGAGTTGCCATGTGCTCTTTTTGCACCCACTTTTTGGTAATCTTCTTCTTTCAGTCTCTGTTCCTTCTTCTCCTTTTAGGTTGTTCCCTAAATTCCTCCTCTGTTTCCTGTTTCTCGTTCAGCCAACAGTCGTTTGTGTCATGCCCAAACCTAATGCAGTCACAATAAAACTTGGGCTTCCAATCATAGAATATTTGTTGGAGTATGACACCCTTGGGAGTTTGAATTTCAAAGCTCTCTGGGACTGGATGTGAAACACCAGTTTCCACCAACACTCTAGCATAGGACACCTTCTCTATTTCAGCATTCACCCTATCAGTGTATAGACGTTTCCCTACTACACTTGCCAATTTGCTCAAGGCTTCTTTGGACCAATACCCTAGTGGAAGGCCAGGGAACATAATCCACAAAGGAATGAAACTCAAACACTCTGGATTGAAGTAGAAATCAATTCTCCAATGCTGCAGAACGAACGGTTTGTTATGGTAGGTGTAAGGTCCCGCATGAAGTACAAGATCTCTATCCTCTATATTCTTGAATTGAAAAATGTAGTATCCTCTGTATTCTTGAATTGAAAAGTGTAGTATCCCTCGTCATGATACAAAATTCTAGGCTTAGCTACAAAATTCCACACATTAGTCACATAATTTTTCTCATAGGGATTATTTCCTAGGACATACCAATTAGAGCATTAGTCAAATATTATGCATGTTCCCTGGTGTCCTCTTCCTGTTTTATCACCTTTTGATATGCACGTACAATCAACAGATATTATAAACGAATTATTTGACTTGTGCAAGGTGTAGTAATTGATTTTGATGTCCCAAATATTAAGACTTCTCTTCTGCCGCTTCATTGGTTGATCGGCATACGAGGGTGTCAGCACTAAGAAAGCAAATCGGACAATAAAGATCAGTACTAAGTTAGAAGGACTTCCTTTGTAGTAGTAGTTCAAATAAGGAAATAATAAGTAAAGTTTTAGTTGACTTTAAAGTGCTAAATATTAGGGAAATAAATAAATGACTATTTTGTCCGGTGCGAACTCTAATTTAAAAGGGTAAAAATGACAAACAACATTTGATTAAAGGCCTTCGTACTTTTAATATAGTATAGATAGATATAGATAATTTATTAACATTTCTCCCTTCATAGAGCTTTCTTCTTCTTCTCTTTTTTCTTTTTAAAAAAAATTAGATGTGGAATCTTGATTTTCCAAAAAGCCCAAATATTTAGTCAAGCCTCAAGCCTAATAATTCATCTTGGGCCCAAGAAAGTGTTACACCCCATATTTTCGTACGTGAAAGTACGCCATAAGTAAATTGATATAAGCTCGGAAATGAGATGTTGCATTCCGCATTTTCGTATGTTAAAATTCTGTCGTAAGCTAATCGACGTAAGTTCGGGAATGAGATTATTTTGAGATTATAAGCATTATGCTATTTCAAACAAGTGATGAGTAAATTCGTGAAGGTGAGAGGGTAAGCAAATCAAAGAAAATGAGTTTTCGTCAAAGTTTGACATGTTGAGAGATAAAATACGGCCCGAGCTAAAATACCCGGTATTTATGGACTAGTACCATACAAGGTACCACACGGCCATGATAGTAAGGTGTATAAAGTATATTAAAAGTGAGTAGTATTTTAAGTAATTGAAGATAATTCTTAATTATATGGATAATTAATTAATGTGGGAATTAACAAGTTAATTAAGCATTTGTGGGCGATTAATTAAAAACTTAGGATAACGTGGCAGCACCCCCTTTACCCCTTTGATGACTCTTAAATAAGACTGGGAGGTGGCACAATTACAAGATTTATGTGACACCAAGCACATAAGAAACGTTATCCAAATCACAAGGGAGCTTCAACCAAACACATAAGAAACATTGTCCAAATCACTTTCAGCCAAGATTTTCTTGGGGATGGAAACGTTATCCAAGAGTTTTTCTTCGGCCAAGAAACGTTACCCAAGAGTTTCTTATCCAAATCACATAAGAAACGTCATTTGGGGGATGGAAAGGTTTCGGCCAAGATTTTTTTTGAGCAACGTGATTGCGTTGAGCTTTTCATACGACTTGTTCAATGTTTTATCGCAATTAACGTTTGTTAGAGGGATTGTCAAGAGAATCGGCTCAGGTATGTTAAGGCTATCCCTTCTTTCCTTTTGGCATGATCCATACGATACGAACGAAACGAGCAAATGCAAAACTTTCATAAATGACTCTATTCATAAAAGTATTAGAAGTGCCTATGTTCTTGAATTCCCATATGTCTTATTATTCCATCATCGATCTGTTCATGGGTCTCAGAAAATACATAAATTGATTTTATGATATTAATCAAATGCATAATGGTCTTATGACACTCCAAACGAGTTTATTGACGTACTTCTCATGCATTGCATTCATGTACATTGACCCATGACCAGATGGCATTATATGCGTACATATATATATATATATATATATATATATATATATATATATATATATATATATATATATATATATATATATATATATATATATATATATACACGCACCACCACCTGATCAGCTGGTATACGTTGATGATTTTGCCCACAGTGGCCGAGATGATATGATGGGATGCCCTCAGAGGCTTGATGATATTATGAACACATGTACTTATGCATGACATGATATTCATACGCATGTGCATAAAACTATAAGTATTTCATGATTTACAGAGTTGTCCAGACTTACAGGTTGAGTCATGTACTCTATATTTCTTCCATGTCTTTTATGTACTTATATATGTGCCTTACATACTCGGTACATTATTCGTATTAACGTCCCTTTTGCCTGGGGACTCTGCGTTTCATGCCCGCAGGTCTCGATAGACAGGTCAAGAGTCCTCCAACTAGGTTATCAGCTCAGCGGAAGATGTTGGTGCGCTCCATTTGCTTCGGATTTGCTTGTTTGGCCAGTATGATTTAGATGCGTATTGCTTGGTATGGTGGGGCCCTGTTCCGACCTTTATGATAAGTGTGTACTCTTAGAGGCTTGTAGACAGATGTCATGGATACGGATGCTTGTATGGCCGTGTCGGCCTATGTTTCGAGTTTACAAATGATCATATTGGCTTTATAGGCTCGTATGTCACATGTATAATTTTTCTTATATCAGGTTGGGTCGTCCTATATTGAGTATTCCCCTATGTCTATTCTGGCTAGTCCATGACGGCCCGTTTGGCCTATTTGCCAATGAAAGTACAATAAGAAAGATATGTTGTGTTGGTACTCGGTTGAGTAGGGCACAGGGTGCCCGTCGCGGCCCATCGGTTTGGGTCGTGACAGAAAGCCCTTCTCTTTTTAGGTTTAGGAATGCAAATTTTTTGGGTCCCTGAGCGCAATTCCTGTTGGACCTTAGTTTGGACCTCGTACATTCACCTCTATGAGACTTGTCGATCCCTACTTTTTTCTTGAAGAATTAACTCTAATAGCTGTCATTCAACCTCTTAAACTAAAAAGAGTCAACTGATGTATAGTATATGTGTAATTCGTATACAATATGTGTATAATCGTATATAAATTAGTGTATAATCTATATATGCCGGCTTGAAAAAATAAACAGCGTATTGAACCTACTATATGTGTAAAAATCCTTTAACACAAGGAAAGGAAAAGGGAAAGAATTTCCTTGGTCAATTACCCTTTCTTACATAACTCTATATATGTATAATTTTTGAGACGTAGTTCGATCTTGATAAACCAGGGAATGCTCAATAGGGCCAGCAAATACGAAAAAGTTTTTCTAACGATACAGTTTGAATTGTGACTGTTTGGTCACTCTATTGTGAAAGACAATTTGATTTTCATGAAAAATTTGATCAATTTTATTTTGATGTTAGAGCTCATATTCTGATTATATCAAATATAAATTTTATATTCCTAGTTAAACTATGTGAAAAGAAGTACCAATGATATTTGAACTAATACAATTAGAAACATCAGGATCGGAGAACATCCAAAAGAAAAATTTACACACAAAAGAAGATATATACATTGAAAGAAGCGCATTGAGTTTTAAGATGAAAAAACTCATAACAGTTTTCCATTCCTCCATTTCATTCATATAACAATATTTGATTGAACATAAACTTCCGGAGTTGATTGATTATTTATAAAGAGTGTCTCGTAAATTGAGATAAGTGAAATATCTACTACACCTATTTTTGTAGCTTCACAATTTTCCTTATTTTAAAGATATGAATTCACTTAAAATATTAATCAGATGAAAAGTGAACAACTAGGCTTGTCAATTGACTTGAGAGAAAGGGTAGATTCTTTTTCCTAAAATTGTGAATAGTAAATGAAATAGAAGAAGACGAAAGGCTCTTGATAAAATTTGAACCTTTCACCATTAAGTAATTACTCTGGCTGATTAGTAGAACGACGTTGTTTTTCATTAGCCTAAATTAACTAGATGCACATACTTTTCCCTCTATATAGCAAGTTTTAGAATCACAATAATTGATGATCCGTAAAACCACAAACATTTTCCCTTTGTTTGTTTCTCTTTTAGTTAAGCAAAAAAAGTAAAATAATACAGCCTTCTTGCATCTACCATAAGCATTGCAAATGACCATCATCTCAAAGAGCACAGCCACACTAATTTTTTTTTCCGGAAAAGGCCTAAAAATGCCACTCAACTTTCAGAAATGGTCTATCCATGCCATCCGTTAAAAAAATCTCATTTCGTGCCACTGCCGTTATACATTTGGCCCATCCATGCCATTATTGACTAACGGCTCAATTTTTATTTAGCCCATCCATGCCACTGCCGTTAGTCAATAATGACATGGATGGGCCAAATGTGTAACGGCAGTGGCATGAAATGAGCATTTTTTAGCGGATGACATGGATAAACCATTTCTCAAAGTTGAGTGGCATTTTTAGGCCTTTTTCGTTTTTTTTTATTCTCTACCTCATGTCTGATATATGTATTGATGTCTCTGTAACAACAAATTTTCGCGTCGAGAAAAATAAATAATCAAGACTGGAAAATTGCGTAACAAATGTAGTATTTGATTTCAATAAATGAAAGTGTTACAATCTCTATGGTATTTGTTTGGCTCAAAAGATACTAATTACTTTGTAAGCGAAAACAATCAAAATGAATCAAGGGTAAATCGTAATCGAATATAATCAGACCTAGAAATATGTATTATGCTTGTGATTTGTTTCAACAACTTGGATATTCGAGAGAGTAAGAGAAAGCTTGTTTAGAGAGAGAGAGAAATAGAAAGAGAGAGAGCTTATTATTGAAAAAATCTGCCCCTTTACAACATTGGGATTCTCCTTTATATAACAAGAGAACCCCCTCAAAAATAATAAAATAATACAGGGATAGGTCACATGCTTTCGAGGAGACGACGAGACCTAAGGACACGCTTTCGCTCTGACATTCTTAGGTCGTCCCCTCGACTTCGGCTATTGCTTAGTCGTGGGTCGTTGCTACCATAGTTGGCAGAATTCGACCCCATACAGTATTTCTCTGATTCTTCAAGAATGTAAAGCATCTTAATGAGCTTGACTTTGATTTGATTCAAGGGCTTGTAAAGCTTGATCTTGAATCTCCTTCTTGAACTTGAATTTGGGTTTGATCACGAACAAGTAATTTGATCTTGAACGCCTTGGTATTTGATTTGGCTTCGTTCTTGATCTTGAACTTGAACTTGTAGCTTGAGTGCTTGAACTTGTAGCTTGTAGAGAAATCTACGGTGTTTGATCCACGAGCTCTCTGCTTGCTTCTTGTTATCACTTCTGGTGTCTTCTAGCTTTATGAAGACCTCTATTTATAGTTGTAGGGGGTGATGTGGCTCTGCAATTTGATTGGTCCGTTTGAACTGACCAATACCATGCAGACACTTGGCATGATTTTAATGGCTCATTTATTTGGCTTGGATTGCCACATTATTTGACACATGGCATGATGTCATTGGCTCACTTATTTGGCTTGGATTGCCACGTCACTTGACACGTCGCATGATATTATCGGCTTGTTCTTTTGACTTGGATTGCCACATCACCTGACACGAGGCATGAGCCTGAGCTTTAAGATGGGCTAATAGCCATTTGGACCTTGGGCTACTGAAGTGGGCTTATCATTTAATTTATAGTCTAATTAAACGGACTAGCCCAACACATGTATTGGGTTTAAATAATTAGCCCAATTTACTAGCCAAAATATTTGTTTGGACTAATATCTTGAATTTAATACGGTCCAAATTATTTTGTAGATTTAAATCCAATAAAATTTAAATGCTTACAAATGCCCCCTGCTTCAAGACTTGTCGCAGTTGACCTTCGGAGATCATTCTTGAAGTACCAATGACGTTCATTCAAAATGGACCATTAATCTAATGAAACTTTGTCAATTTTCTAAGTTGCCGAGTTCATAAGATTAATTACATGCATTTTCCTTCTAAAAATACACAATTTAATCTGATGGACCAATGGCTTGTCCGTCATTTGCAGTGGCTTTCACCTTTTGATTCACACTTACACATTAAAATAATAATGTTAAGTCTTGAATTTTGAGTAAATCAATAAGGTCACGTTATTCTCTTTGTTAGTTTGAAACAGATTCATGGTATTTCCTATTCCTCCGCCACATTTGATTTTTTTTTCTTTTCTTTTTGAATTTAGGCTTCAGCTAGCCTCAATCCCTATAGGAGTCTTCAGCTTATCTTATAGCTGTTGATAACTCTCCACTCTATTATCCTCTAGGTGATAAAATCTTATTCTTTTGAGAAGATTACAATCACTGAACATCTTACGGGATTAGGAGAATTCTTTCAAGCCTTGGTTTAAGCACAGTACGCGGAAAAATGCTTAGGAAGAGAGGAAAAAGAAAATCACAATATCTGCTGGAAAGTAGTTGTCAGTAAGCAGCCTTTTTTTCTTCTTTTATAGGAAGATAAATGCTTTTATCCATAGGAGACACATGTCATGCCAAATCTTGTACTTTTCTTTGAATTATATATGCACTTTAGGTGATACATGTCAACTTTTTTCTTCTTTTGTCTTTATTCATTTTTCTTGGCAAACTTTTGCAACCACTCACGTGACATCCCAATTTCTTAGATAAGACTTCTTGACTTCAACTTTCAAGGCTTATATTTTTCCCTTTTTTTTAATGCCTTTTCTATTTGAAGTAGCAGCACATATTGTTTTTACCATCCCTTTTCTTTTGTTGAAAGAACGTAAACCATAAGAACTAAGACATATGACCACGGTAGAAACTTAGCTATGTCATGTACTTTGCAGTAGAGTTTTCTTTTCAGAAAAAAAAATACAGCTCATCCAATATTTTTTATTGTTCTTTTTTTGTTTTTTGGAATAAAACTGTTCGGACTTTGGAAATGGAACTACCTTCGCAGCCAATGTTTTTAGTTCATGGCAACTTCTAGCAGAACCAAGTACACTGTCAACTTTAGCATTTGTCCTACTTATGGCTTATGTATTTGCTTTTGCTGCTTTTCTTTGATTTTAAAATCTTGGGGTCCATCCCGGTGCATGTAAATGAATTTCTTTTTGCTAGACTTGTATTGCGTCTTTTTTTTTTTTGTCCATTTAGTATTTGTTTGGCCTTAAT
This sequence comes from Nicotiana attenuata, assembly GCF_001879085.1. NCBI lineage: Eukaryota > Viridiplantae > Streptophyta > Magnoliopsida > Solanales > Solanaceae > Nicotiana > Nicotiana attenuata. The sequence goes on along the minus strand of NC_031996.1, from coordinate 30,905,341 downwards.
ACTTAGCATTTTAAAAGCTAACTTGACATGTCTTTGAGAATTTCTTGAGTTCCTCCTTAACCGTATAAAATCAATTAGAGCATTTTTATACCTTCCTGCAGGTTTATGTACCTCTTTTCGGCAAATTTTCTTCAGTTATTTTGCTTGTCATGCAACCTTGTCTAGCGAATACCATTACACCGTTTAAGCCAAAAGCTTTATTTTTTCCGAGGTGAAGACTATTACACCGTCTAAGCCAAAGTTTTTATTTTATTTGAAACGAAGACCATTACACCTTCTAAATCTTGTTTGAAGATTTAACTTCATTTTATCTGAGACATAGACCATTACACCGTCTGGGCCAAAGATTTATTTTGTCTGAAGCGAAGACCATTACACCGTCTAAGCTAATGACTTCATCTTGTTTGAAGATTTAACTTCATTTTATCTGAGGCATAGACCATTACACCATCTGGGCCAAAGATTTATTTTGTCTGAAGTGAAGACCATTACACCGTCTAAGCTAATGACTTCATCTTGTTTGAAGATTTAACTTCATTTATCTGAGGCATAGACCATTACACCGTCTGGGCCAAAGATTTATTTTATCTGAAGCGAAGACCATTACACCGTCTAAGCTAATGACTTCATCTTGTTTGAAGATTTAACTTCATTTTATCTGAGGTATAGACCATTATACCGTCTGGGCCAAAGATTTATTTTGTCTGAGGATAAGACCATTACACCGTCTAAGCTGAAGACTATATTTTTTCCAAGACGAAGACCGGCAAAGTCCATTATACAGTCTAACTTGAAGATTTTTCTTCACCTCCAAAAGATTTGACCTTTCGGCGCAAAGGAATGAAAACTCGTCCTCATTTCGAGATACAAGAATCAAAAGATATTATGAAGCAAGGATTTTTTTTTCAAAAAGCTGACCACTAAGAATATCTCTTCAATTTCAATCTTCACAGGTAATTTTATAATGTCCTTTATATAGATATGTTTCTCCTTTTTTTTAAGGTAGAAGCAAAAATCAATACCAAAGATACTACTTTAGTAAAGATAACCCCACAGTCGAATAATCTTTTTTTTTTCTGCAACATAAATCAAGTCATGCAAGCCAACACTTCAAATACTTCCAGCTGAAGATATATTAAAACCTTCATCAAATAATTCAAGATATAAATATTTAAAGATGGTGCAAACTATATCAAAGGCTTTTACCATACACTTGGAGATATACTGAAGCTTCCAACTAAAGAATTGAAGGTTATATCAATTTGAAGACTTCAAGAGTATTAAGGGGGCTTCTTATTGGCTTTCAATTGAAGACTTTGCTGCTTGGAAGAATTAAACTTACACATTTCAACTTGAAGACATGGCAGACTTGAAGGCTTCTACTTGAAGACTTGCATATTTGAAGACTTTGACTTGAAGACTTAATGGATTTGAAGACTTTAACTTGATGATTCAACTTGAAGGTTAAAGTATAAAAGTTAAACTTGAAGATGTAGCCACTTTGAAGAATTCAACTTGAAGACGTGGCAGACTTCGATAGTTGAAGACTTAGCGGACTAGAAGAATTTTACTCAACTTCAACTTGAAGATTTAGCATGCTAAAGACTTCAAAAATGATATAGAAAATAGGAAGAATTCAACTTGGCGACTTGGCAAACTTGAAGAATTCAACTCAAAGACATGACGGTCTTGAAAACTTTCCAGCCTGCTAAAGACTATAATTGTCTTGAAGAAACCAATCTCGGTGAAGAGGGTCAAGTCATTCTGCAGTTTATAACAAGTGAGCTATTTTTTTAATACTTTATGGATTTGAAGACTTGGTGGACTTGAATACTGCAACTTTAAGACCTAGTGGGCTTGAATACTTCAAATTGATGACGTAATAGACTTGACAAAATCAACTTGACTTAGAATTGGAGCCTTCAACTCGAATATTTAGCCTTTTAATGAAGTAACTACAATCATTCCATCAAAGACCTCAATTTGACACGGAGGGCTTTCCCCCATTGACCCATCAAGATAAGACAGAGAGTTCAACGAAGGAATACATGTCCACCTAATTTTTAAGTGTCAATCAAGTGAATTATACTCCATCGTACCTCATTTGAATAATGCCTTGGGTAATATATATTTTTGAACTCATATGACTAAACTTAGAATGAAACTCTAAGCTGCCTACGTACCTCGGTGAAGAGGATCAAGTCATTCCGTAGTTCGAAATGGGTCAGTTTTTTTTTGCATCCTAACTTTTGCCTAGGCCGCCTCTTTCGAGGTTTTCAACCTAGTGGACTTTATTTTTTTTTTTGGATGTCCTAACTTCTGCCTAAGCCACCTCTTTCGAGGTTTTCAACCTAGCAGACTTTTTTTTGGACCGTGCACAGCTTATACTATTGCGGGCCAGGAGTAACATGCAGTTTATGCTCGTGCATCGAGGAGCGTATTTGTTTTCTTCAAGGATAGTATCTCTTCATGAATTTTTCGTTGATGGGGCCAATTCGCAAACCTTCCGAGTCAACTATCTTGTAAGCGCCACTTGAGTATACCTCTTGTACGATATATGGTCCATCCCACTTAGAAGAGAATTTGCCCCCAAATTGACGAGAGGTAATAATATGCCTTTTGATTAAAAGAACTTGGTCACCCACTTGGAAAGATCTAAGGCGTACCCTTTTGTTAAAAGATCGAGACAAGCGAGCTTGATAACATTCAAGGCTTTGTTGAGCTTCTAGCCTCTTTTCATCAAGAGCTTCCAATTCTTCAAGGCATAATCGAGCATTTTCTTCATCAGTGAGTCCTTCTTGAATGGCAAGCCGCAACGATGGGATTTGACGCTCAAGTGGAAGGACCGCTTCAACTCTATAAATAAGTGAATAAGGAGTCGCTTGCGTTTGTGTGCGATATGTGGCCCTGTATGCCCAAAGACCTTCTTCCATCCTTTCATGCCAATCTCTCTAAGACTTAGAAATAACCTTTTTCAACAAGTTGCAGAGTATCTTGTTAAATGCTTCAGCAAGTCCATTGGCAGCATCATAATACATGGAGGAATTGCGTTGCTTGAAGCAAAAAAGATCACATATTTTATTCATCAACTTGTTATCAAATGGCTTACCATTTTCCGTCAATATATATCTCGGAATGCGAAATCGATATATAATATTGACTCGGATGAAGTTAGCCACATTTTCCTTCTTTACTTCTTTAAGAGAAACAACTTCAGCCCACTTCGAGAAGTAATCAGTTGCGGCCAAAATGTATAGATGTCCACCAGAAGACTTTGGCAATGGACCAATAACATCCAAACCCCAAGCATCAAATGGCCAAGAAGAAACATTTGGGTGTAATACTTTAGGTGGTTGATGTCTGAAGTTAGCATGGAATTGGCAAGCTTTACACCACTGAGCGTAATCCAAATAATCTTTCACCATGGTTGGCCAATAATACCCCATTCTTTTTATGTGGAAATGAAGTTTTGGCCTAGGTTGATGCTCACCACATACTCTAGAGTGTGCTTCTTGAAAGGCTTGAAGGAATTTGTCAGTCCCCAAACAATGTAGGAGCACTCCATCAAATGATCGTCTGTAGAGTGTATTCTTGTAATAAAGAAAATGAGGGGCTCTCCTTCGGATTTCCATTTTCCTTCGACGATTTTCTGGCAATATACCGTAACAAAGATAATCTATTAATGGTTGTCGCCAATCTTCAATTTCAACCTCAAGAACGGAAGCAATATGCTCAACTTCGCTTCCTTCTTCCTCATAGTCATTTGGTGGAGGAACTACCCATCTTTGGCAACATCCACTTGTGTCTGATCAGGCAAAGATAATGTAGAAGCTAAGGCTGATAATGCGTCAGCTCTCTTATTTTCCTTTCTCGGCACGTGTTGAATAGTTACCTCTCCAAGCCAACTTACCAATCTTTGAGCATATTTGTGATATGGCACCCACTCTGCTTCTTGACCTCATAGCTACCCAAAATCTGATTGATCACTAACTTGGAATCTCCAAACACTTGTAATTGCAATTGTTTGATATCCACAGCCATTTCAAGCCCAAGTATAAGCGCTTGATATTCAGCAACATTATTGGAGCATCGTTGTGTCAGAGTGAAAGAATAGGGAAAAACTTCTCCTTGAGAAGTGATAAACACTATTCCAGCGCCAGCTCCTTCACAATGTGCAGCGCCATGAAAATACATCTTCCAAGGAGGCTGAATTTCTATTACCATTGCATCTTGATCAGGCAATTCATCGGACAACTCCCAATCATCTGGAATCGGATGGTCAGCTAGGAAGTCTGCTAATGCTTGTCCTTTACTGCCTTTTGAGGAAAATACACAATTTCAAATTGTTGAAACTGGAGGTACCACCTCGCTAATCGATCACTTAGGACTGGTTTAGACACGACAAACTTGATAGGGTTTTCTCTTGAGACGAGTCGCACAACGTGAGCTTGGAAGTAATGCTTCAGCTTTTGAATAGAGAAGACAAGTGCCAAACATAACTTCTCAATAGGCGAATACTTGAGCTCATTTGGCGTTACCATCCTAGTCAAGTAATAAAGCGCATTTTCTTTGCCTTCATTGTTTCCTTGAGCGAGAAGCGCTCCTACTGACCTTTCCTGTGCTGAAATGTATAATATTAATGGCTTTCCAGATGGGGCTGCCAGTACTGGAGGTTTTATCAGATAAGACTTAGTGCTTTCAAAAGCATTTCTGCAAGCTTGGTCCCATTCAAAAGGAACCCCTTTCTTCATGAGGCGACTAAATGGTTGGCATCTTCAAGCCAGATTCGAAATAAATCTTCTAAGATATGCCAACATACCCTGCAAGCTTATTTATTCATGAATATCTTTAGGCTCGAGCATTTTCAAGATAGCATACACCTTAGCTTGATCAATTTCGATACCTCGATGTCGAACAATAAAACCGAGGAACTTCCCAGAAGTAACTCCAAAAGCGCACTTCAACGGATTCATTCTGAGTTGGTATCTCCGAAGCCGTTTAAATACCATCCTCAAATCTTGCAAGTGATCATCTTTCTTTCTTGACTTTACTACCAAGTCGTCAATATAACACTCCACGTTTTTCTGAAGCATGTCATCAAAAATATTTTGCATGGCACGTTGATATGTAGCACCGGCATTCTTCAAACTGAAAGGTGTTGATACCCAATTTTTCCCTAAATATTTTTAATATGCAAAATAATTTCAAAATAGAATATGTATGCATATATAGGTATGTCTAAATGTTTTATTATTTTTCCTTAATTTTTAAAGTTTTTTAAAATCAATTTATTGCCATATCTTATCCAGAAAAACCCAATAATTATTCCCAAAATTACCATTTTTGGTGATTCATTTATTGGACTCTCATATTTATGCTAAAAATATAGCAAATGTAATTTTTGCATATTTTTACAAATTTATTTAGTATTTTTAAAACTAAATTGCATACAATTGCAACATTAGCCTCTTTTAGATTTAATTACCTTTATGTCTATAAAAATTAGGTCCAATATTTTTAATTTGATAATTATGTATTATTAATCATTTTAGTACCTTCAATTTATTTTCAAAAATTATTCTACTATTTTTTATAAAATCAATAAGGGAAAAGTGGCTATTTAAAATATAGCCCAATTGTGTTTCAATTGTAGCCTGAATTGACCCCCAATTTTAAACCCAATTACCCAGCCCAAATCCTAGTCATACCCGATCCATGTCCCAATTAAAATAACCCGCCCGGATTCTCATTTAATTCCAGCCGTTGATCGCTCAGATCAACGGCTCACATTAACTCTTTCCTTTTTTAATCTTGACCTACCCCCAAACCCTAACCATTTCTCACCCCCAGCCGCCACTGAATCCCTTTCTCTCTCAATTCTCTCTCAAACCCTAGCCACCGCACTCAACTACCACCCTAAAACCGCCCAAATCAATGGCTTCCAAAGCCATTGGAAGGCTGTATCTACCTCCTATGGCTTCTACATGCCCGATTATCATGGTTTCAAGGCTATATCCTGGAAAAGTCTGGTCCAGACCTTAGTTGATTTCAGTTCTATGGCTGTCACTGGTCATCTTTAACCATGCTCCGGCCAGCCATGGCTATTCAAGCCTGACTGTTGACTTCTCCTGCTTAGATCGATGATTTTCCAAGCCATTCTCACCATCTGGGGTTCTTCTGAAATCCTAACCTTTGAGGTTCTTCCGATTTCTTTTAGATATGTTTTAGATTCGTGTTTACTCTAAACTGCTAAACGTTTTTCTCAAGGTCTCTTTCAAAACTCTGCCTTCAAAGCCCCTTTATCTTTTTTGATTTAGGTTTTGTTAAGTTATTTCAAGGCTTTCTCTGATTTTTTGACATGTTCTACTGTGTTTCCTAATGTCGTTCTTCTACTTGAGTTTGCATGTTAAGGGCTTTAACCTTTTTGAGATTTCTGAATCTATTTTTTGTTAGTATTTGTCTAATTTACTTGTTTTTCATCTCTAGATTCGATTGATAGTGAAAAACCCTAATATTTTGGGTTCATTCGAGTTCTGAGACTATTTGCTTTACTTGTCCATCATCTCTGAATTCGATTGGTTTCAAAACTCTAATTTCTTTGGACCTATTCGAGCTTTTGAAGTTGCTTCATCTATTGCTCGACTAGATTTAAAATCTTTTGTTTCAACATCCGTTTCTTTATGTGATTCTGATTTCCTGCCATCATTGAAACTCGACTATATTTTTCAGAAAGGTCTTTTTACTTGACCTTTTGCATGCTTCTGATACTCTCTCGTTTCTCTATTACTAAGTTGGTGAAATTGACCTATGTGACTACCATGTTTTGATAGTTCACTATCTACTGACTTTGTGATTGTTATTGCATGATGCTTCTCTTTGTCATAAGTTCAGCCTTGCATGCCTAATGTTTATGCACTCTTTTATATGCTAAATTTCCCACTAAAATGACCTTCAATTGTGGACTGATTTCAATCCACTCCTTGTGTAATTCTGATTGCACTCGTGTGTTAAGTAATTGATTCTTTCCTTGTTTTACTGATTTCCCTGTTTCTTGGATTGATTTGAAAAGTTCCCTTTAGACTTTCGATTCTCCTGTTCTTAGCTTGGTTTATTCATGGGAACCCATGTTATTCTCTCCAAATCAGTAATTTCGAATCCCTGACTCTTTGATTTACTATGTGCTGATTATCTCCATATTCTGCAAATTTATTGTGTTTCTTACCTTATTTGGTTAACGGAGTATTTCAAAGATTCTTCATTAGTTATTCCCTTAATTAAATCTCTATGTACTTACCCCTAATTGTCTATTCTGCACATGATGCTCTACTTGATATCTTTCCTTAAATGTTTTTTGCCCATTACCTTTTCATTTTAACTCCTTAATTAAAGGAAGTCTTTGATACTGATTTGATTTTTAATTAGTACATAGTTCTATAATTACTGCTAAACTATGATTCTTGCCTTATTTTCTACCTATTTTCAAACTATAAATACCTTGCTCTTTCATTAGCACAGGGAACACTCTGAGTTCTAAAATCACTTACACTCAAAATATTCTCTCCTGTTTTACTACTTCTGCTGTGACCTATTTAGCTGGCTGAAAGCCAAAGCTAATTTCAAAATCCTGCTACCTTGCCTTTACTGTATTTTGCTTCTTTGAACTGGTATGTTCTGATTAAAATTTCAGCATCACAACATGTTTACTTAATACTTTTGCCTTCTTGTCTGCCTACTGCTTGTGTTTAATTCAGTACTTTGTTCTAGCATGCTGTAATTTCTTTCTTCCTATTCTAAATCTATGTATTAAGTATCCTAAACCCCTACCCCAATGTGTTTGATATTGATGGTTTGTTTGAGGCATGACAGTATTGAGCTGTCCATGACTCAAACTTGATTCCCCTGGGATCATAACCTCTATGTATTCTCTAGTATTGTGTGTTCTGGTGGGCTTATGGGCATGCCAGCATCTCCTATTGCTGTGCATGTCCAAAGCTGACCCTTGCCTAAGTACATAGGCTCTTTGCAATTTCCCAACCCCTGAACCCCTTTTGTATGAAATTATCAACTTGTTTATGGCTGTTTTCCAGCACCACTTTCCCTCTCCTTTATTCCCTTAGAACTCTGTTTCTTCACTTGCACTCTCTCTTAAACTTATGTTCTGCCCCCCTCTTGTGAGCCTTGCCATGGGACCCATGAGCTCTGTTGTTCTAAACGTCAATACCACACAAGAGAGGGGGTGATTTGTGTGGTACTCAATTTTTCACTTGAACTGCTTCTGGAAGGACCTGGTTCTTCTAGGTGTACTTATTACTACTGTTTGCGGAATTAAAAGTACATAAAATAAAGAACACAGAGATTTTTACGTGGAAAACACCTGGCTCAAAAGGTGAAAAAACCACGACCTACTACTCAGTAGGATTTTCCCAAACTTCCACTAAAATCACTGAGCCAAAACTGCATTTACAAAACTCTTTGTAAACCTAAGGATTAACTCTAATCCCGTTGTAGCAACCAGCCTGTAACTGCTGCAACAACTTCAAGTTAACTCTAACTTGAATACTCAAAGTACCTAATACAATTGCTTCTATGAAAGCTGGAAAGGTACAACTTTAAAACACCTACTACAATTGAACTAGAATAAAAGAAAGACACATAAAACTCTTTATGGAGCTGGTTCTTCAATCTGGTTCTTGTAGCTTCTGGTTTGCACACTTGAATCACACACGAACTGCTTGCAAAAAGCCTTGCTATTTTGCTCTCAATTCACGTTTAACTTCTGCATTTTTGTGCAACCCTTTAATGTGAGAACATCCTGCAATTTATAGAGTTAGTAGATGAAGAAATAACTAGAGTTCTGATGCAACTCTTCCTTGGTGGAAGAGTTCTAGTTGATTTCAAATTCTAACTCCTTCCCTATCTTGACTTGTGTTCTCTTTGATTAAGGACTCCTTCTCCTTATCAATTATGCAACCTTTTCGATCAGGAGATATTAAATACACCAAGTTAAGCTTATCTCCTTCACGTGCATCCCACATGCTTGAATCTGTCCGTTTTTGTGAACCTGAGGGATGGAACACTGGATGGACCTGGTTCATGTCTGAGTTCCTTTGTCAGTCTTCAAATCTAACTTACTTGGGCCAACAAATTCCCCCTTTTTGATAATGACAAACACTGTGCTTTTCATACACTTAGGCCCTGCCAGAACTCAGCTCAAACATCAACACAATGTTAGAAACATTTTTCCTTTATATCACTTATCATCAAGGTCCAGGTACATTAGGTTATAAACATCACTGTTCAAAGTGTAAAGCACAACCTTTTTCCCCCTTTTGGCATCATCGAAAAGTTGCATAAAAAATGTATGATAACCAGATTTTAAAACTTACTCATGGCCACTGGGGCTACTTCAAATGCAAACATGAATTAATCATCATAGATCAAGCTAAGAATTTTAACCATCAAAGAAATATGAACAAACAGCTAGAGCAAAAACAGTGAATTTCATTGATGATTGATAAGATTCTACCACAAAGCATAAGAAGAAATAAAAATACTGAAAACATGAGCAAAAGAAACAAAAAGTCTCGAATTGGGTCACTGGTTGATCTACACTAGGCTAGGATTTAAGGTTTGGAAGAGGTAGGGGCTGGGTTATTTTCTTGGAGAAGTTTCAGCATGTCTTGAAGAGTTCCATCATTCTTCTCCTTTTCCCTTGCAAGTTCAGTTCTGAGAACATCTCTCTCAGATTCTACCTCAACCAATCGTGTCTTCAGCCTTGCTATCTCAACATCCTTTGCCTCACTCTCCTGTGATAGAGCTCTGACTTTGCTATTGATAGGTGTCTTTTTAGATGAACCAGGTTCATTAAGAATGACATTGACTTCATAATCGCAAGCAAGCAGAGTATTAACCCTGAAATGATCCTTGCTTGTACCTTGAAATGTGCAAGCACAGTTGTGAGAATGAAACCATAGGGAATGGCATGAGTTTTGGTGCCATTGATAATCCTATCAGTAGGTCCAAGGGGGTCTCCTGTTCAGATGGAACAGGTTCATCTATATTTTTCCAAGTTGAAACAACCCCTCAGCAGCTTCGCCAGACCCACTTCCCCATGTTTTGTTCACACTCTCTTCTATTTCAGTAAATTCCTCTCCCCAAACAACCATTGCACCAGTTTCTTTTGTTAGACCACCAGGAATGGGTGAAGAATCAACCACTCTTTTACCCTTTCCCCTCACAGCACTCCTAGCACCCTTGCTCTCTTTTTCTTTTCCCTTTTTATTTTTTACCACCAACTTCTCCAGATTCTGTAGTCTCAACACCTGCTATAGATCCTACAAATCTATTCTCCAAATTTGCAGCAACTTTAGAAATTATCTCAGGAGAAACTTTAGAATCAGAAGATACCTGTTCAGTTTCGGAAGACCTACTTTCTTGTGGTGGTGATGAAGGATTTTCATAGGTGTTCGACTTATCTGGGCTAGGGTATGGAAGATAAGAGAATTAGATTGTGTTTGAAAGATGAAAGAAGAATGAGAGTTTTTGACGGCTTGAGAGAGATGAGGTAAGGAATACACTAAAGCTGATCAATATACAGGGAATAATTGATGGGGTAACTACAGCTTTTCAGACTCTTAGAAGTTTAATCAAACTAAAATTCAGTTTTGAAGAGACGTTGGAGTGTATCCTTAGAATCTAGGTACTTCCATTTGGTTGGGACTCTTTTGAATAGGACTGGTTCACTTTAACGGATAAGTCCAAAAGGAGTTTGGTATTTGGTAGGACTCTGCTCATGATCCAAATAAAGTTATTTCAAATTATGCAAAGTGTAGAAAACATACCGTGTTATCTTGATGAACCAGGTTCTTCACTGATAATTCTCTTGTGTGAGTCTAAATTTGCCAAAATAGAGAAAATATCATTAGAGATTAATGAGTCATTTTAACAAATGGCACAAGAGTATACTATGGAAAGTATGAGACTGAGAAAGAATTAATTTAATTATACACAATTTATAGACTTTCTAACCAAATTTTTTTCTTTCATTTTTTTTTCGTTTAACCTTGAACTGGTCCTTTTAGGTGATCTTAATCATCCCTAACTCCAACCTGTTCCTCTCAAAGTGATCTCTACTTAAGGCTTTTGTGAAGATGTCAACAATTTGCTTGTCAGTAGCACAAAATTCCACAGTGATCAAGCCTTTCTCATAGTTGTCCCTAAAAAAAAAATAGTGCCTAACATCTATGTGCTTAGTTCTATTATGATGAACTGGTTTCTTTGTCATACTAATAGCACTAGTGTTATCAAAAAAAAATAGGGATGCAACCACATCAATTCCAAAGTTCAATAATTGTTGTTTGATCCACAACAATTGAGCACACCATGAAGTAGCAGCAACATACTCAGCTTCAGCAGTAGATAAGGCCATTGAATTTTGCCTTTTTGGTAGCCTATGACACAAGACATGAACCAAGGAAGTGTGCCATACCTGGGTTGCTCTTCCTATCAACTAGAAAACCTGAAATCGAGCACAAAGACCTACACTGAACACAATGTCAGGTCTGCTAGTAGTGAGATATAAAAGAGAACCAATCATTCCCCTATACAACTTCTGATCAACAGATGAACTAGGTTCATCTATAGCCAATTTTGTGGATGTTGCAATATGAGTGTCAATTTCTTTGGATGTTCCTTCCTGGTTTTGTTACTGAGGAATAGGTTCATGGACAAGTTCCCTCGAGGTTTGAGGATCAGTTCCTCTCTAGTCAGTTCCCCCTGTCATGTTGCCTTGGGTAGAAGAACCTGTTCCATCACATGTTCCTTCTTCTGTTGTAGCTTCAGTCTGGGCTGCGATATCATTTAAATTTCTTACCAGCCCAATTGCTTCATCTTCATGTTCCAGCTTATCAGAAAGAATGTTAGTTTTAAATAACATATACATTTTTTCTACACACATAGTTCTTTTACTGTATATCTTATAAGCTTTACCATGTGAAGAATATCCCAAGAATACTCCCTCATCACTTCGGGATCATACTTACCTAGGGAGTCTTTGCCATTATTGTGCACAGAGCACTTGCATATAAATGCCCTAATATGGGATATATTTAGCTTTCTCCCTTTAAGTGACTCGTAGGGAATCTTCTTAACAAGAGATCTAGTCATGCAACTATTTATGATGTAGCATGCAAAAATTCAGCAAACTTAGCATTTTCAAATTCAGTTCCATGGTAGACCTAATTGATGCAAATTGATTACCTAGTTGTTTCTGAGTTTTTCTAACAAAAGAAGTAAACATGTCAAATGCTTCATCTTTAGATGTTAAAAATAATGTCCAAGTAAACCTAGAGTAATCATCAACAAGCACCATCACATATCTTTTACCACCTCTGCTTAATGTTCTCAGTGGACCACAGAGATCCATATGGGCCAGTTCCATCATTCTGGTGGTGCTTACCACTTTCTTGCATTTAAAAGAGGATCTTACCTGCTTCCCCCTTGCACAAGCCTCACAAACTTTGTCTTCCTTGAACTAGATGTTAGGCAGCCCTATCACTAGATCCTTAGAGACTAATTTGTTGAGTTGAATCAGACTTGCATGTCCAACTCTATTGTGCCAAAGGAGGAGATCATTGTCCAACACACTTAAGCAAGTGAGTTCATTTTCTGAAAGTGTGGACAAAACTACAATGCATGTATTGTTTNAATAAAGAAAGACACATAAAACTCTTTATGGAGCTGGTTCTTCAATCTGGTTCTTGTAGCTTCAGGTTTGCACACTTGAATCACACACGAACTGCTTGCAAAAAGCCTTGCTATTTTGCTCCCAATTCACGTTTAACTTCTGCGTTTTTGTGCAACACTTTAATGTGAGAACATCCTGCAATTTATAGAGTTAGTAGATGAAGAAATAACTAGAGTTCTGATGCAACTCTTCCTTGGTGGAAGAGTTCTAGTTGATTTCAACTTCTAACTCCTTCCCTATCTTGAATAGTGTTCTCTTTGATTAAGGACTCCTTCTCCTTATCAATTATGCAACCTTTTCGATCAGGAGATATTAAATACACCAAGTTAAGCTTATCTCCTTCACGTTCATCCCACATGCTTGAATCTGCCCGTTTTTGTGAACCTGAGGGATGGACCACTGGATGGACCTGGTTCATGTCTGAGTTCCTTTGTCAGTCTTCAAAACTAACCTTTACTTGGGCCAACAAATTCCCCCTTTTTGATGATGACAAACACTGTGCTTTTCATACACTTAGGCCCTGCCAGAACTCAGCTCAAACATCAACACAATGTTAGAAACATTTTTCCTTTATATCACTTATCATCAAGGACCAGGTACATTAGGTTATAAACATCACTGTTCAAAGTGTAAACATCACTTGTTTAAAGCACAACCTTTTTCCCCCTTTTGGCATCATCGAAAAGTTGCATAAAAAATGTGAGATAACCAGATTTTAAAACTTACTCATGGCCACTGGGGCTACTTCAAATGCAATCATGAATTAATCATCATAGATCAAGCTAAGAATTTTAACCATCAAAGAAATATAAACAAACAGTTAGAGCAAAAGACAGTGAATTTCATTGATGATTGATAAGATTCTACCACAAAGTATAAGAAGAAATAAAAATACTGAAAACATGAGCAAAAGAAACAAAAAGTCTCGAATTGGGTCACTGGTTGATCTACACTAGGCTAGGATTTAAGGCTTGGAAGAGGTAGGGGCTGGGTTATTTTCTTGGAGAAGTTTCAGCATGTCTTGAAGAATTCCATCATTCTTCTCCTTTTCCCTTGCAAGTTCAGTTCTGAGAACATCTCTCTCAGATTCTACCTCAACCAATCGTGTCTTCAGCCTTGCTATCTCAATATCCTTTGCCTCACTCTCCTGTAATAGAGCTCTGACCTTGCTATTGATAGGTGTCCTTTTAGATGAACCAGGTTCATTAAGAATGACATTGACTTCATAATCGCAAGCAAGCAGAGTATTAACCCTGAAATGATCCTTGCTTGTACCTTGAAATGTGCAAGCACAGTTGTGAGAATGAAACCATAGGGAATGGCATGAGTTTTGGTGCCATTGATAATCCTATCAGTAGGTCCAAGGGGGTCTCCTGTTCAGATGGAACAGGTTCATCTATATTTTTCCAAGTTGAACCAACCCCTCAGCAGCTTCGCCAGACCCACTTCCCCCTGTTTTGCTCACACTCTCTTCTATTTCAGTAAATTCCTCTCCCCAAACAACCATTGCACCAGTTTCTTTTGTTAGACCAACAGGAGTGGGTGAAGAATCAACCACTCTTTTACCCTTTCCCCTCACAGCACTCCTAGCACCCTTGCTCTCCTTTTCTTTTCCCTGTTTATTTTTACCACCAACTTCTTCAGATTCTGTAGTCTCAACACCTGCTATAGATCCTACCAGTACAAATCTATTCTCTAAATTTGCAGCAACTTCAGAAATTGTCTCAGGAGTAACTTTAGAATCAGAAGATACCTGTTTAGTTTCGGAATACCTAATTTCTTCCCCCTTAGTAGCAGACTTAAATGAATCTTCAGATTTCTAGGATTCTTCTTCCCTACCCGCTTTCAATTGCTTGTTTATTTTCTTGATCTGCTCTCCTTCAGCGACAATCTTACGAGCCATCATCTTTACTCTACTTTTATTAGAGATTGGTGTTGTAGAAGGTGTGGAAGTGGTTTCCTGTGGTGGTGATAAAGGATTTTCAGAGGTGTTCGACATATCTGGGCTAGGATATGGAAGAGAAGAGAATTAGATTGTGTTTGGAAGATGAAATAAGAATGAGAGTTTTTGACGGCTTGAGAGAGATGAAGTAAGGAATACACTAAAGCTGATCAATATACAGGGAATAATTGATGGGGTAACTACAGCTTTTCAGACTCTTAGAAGTTTAATCAAACTGAAATTCAGCGTTGGAGTGTATCCCTAGAATCTAGGTACTTCCATTCGATTGGGACTCTTTTGAATGGGACTGGTTCACTTGTAACGGATAAGTCCAAAAGGAGTTTGGTATTTTGTAGGCTCTGCTCATGATCCAAATACAGTTATTTCAAATTATGCAGAGTGTAGAAAACATACCGTGTTATCTTGATGAACCAGGTTCTTCATTGATAATTCTCTTGTGTGAGTCTAAATTTGCCAAAATAGAGAAAATATCATTAGAGATTAATGAGTCATTTTAACACATGGCACAATAGTATTATATGGAAAGTATGAGACTGAACAAGATTTAATCTACTTATACACAATTTACAAACTTTCTAACCAATATTTTTTTTTTCATTTTTTTTCATTTTTTTCGTTTAACCTTGAACTGGTCCTTTTAGGTGATCTTAATCATCCCTAATTCCAACCTGTTCCTCTCAAAGTGATCTCTACTTAAGGCTTTTGTGAAGATGTCAGCAATTTGCTTGTTAGTAGCACAAAACTCCACAGTGATCAAGCCTTTCTCATAGTTGTCCCTCGAAAAATGGTGCCTAACATCTATGTGCTTAGTTCTCTTATGATGAACCGGGTTCTTTGTCATACTAATAGCACTAGTGTTATCACAAAAAATAGGGATACAACCAACATCAATTCCAAAGTTCAATAAAATTGCTGTTTGATCCACAGCAATTGAGCACAACATGAAGCAGCAACAACATACTCTGCTTCAGCAGTAGATAAGGCCATTGAATTTTGCTTTTTGGTAGCCCATGACACAAGACATGAACCAAGGAAGTGTGCCATACCTGAGGTGCTCTTCCTATCCACAAGGAAACCTGCATAATCAGCATCAGCATATCCCACTAGGTTAAAATTACTACCTTTTGGATACCAGAGGCAAAGGTCAGTGGTGCCTTTCAAGTATCTCAATATTCTCTTGACAGCAGTCAAGTGAGACTTCTTTGGATTTGCCTGAAATCGAGCACAAATACCTATACTGAAAATAATGTCAGGTTTGCTAGCAGTAAGATATAAAAGAGAACCAATCATTCCCCTATACAACTTCTGATCAACAGATGAACCAGGTTCATCTATATCCAATTTCGTGGATGTTGCAATAGGAGTGTCAATTTCTTTGGATGTTCCTTTCTAGTTTTGTTGCTGAGGAATAGGTTCATGGACAGGTTCCCTTGAGGTTTGAGGATCAGTTCCTCTCTAGTCAGTTCCCCCTGTCATGTTTCCCTAGGTAGGAGAACCTGTTCCATCACCTGTTCCTTCTTTTGGTGCAGCTTTAGTCTGGGCTGTAATTTCATTTAAAATTCTTACCAGCCCAATTGCTTCATCTTCATGTTCCTGTCTCTCAGAAAGAGTGCTAGTTTTATCAAAAATCACATGTACACTTTATTCTACACACATAGTTCTTTTGTTATAGATCTTATAAGCTTTACTATGTAAAGAATATCCCAAGAATACTCCCTCATCACTTCTGGGATCATACTTACCGAGGGAATCTTTTTCATTATTGTGAACAAAGTACTTGCATCCAAATGACCTAAAATGGGATATATTTGGTTTTCTCCCTTTAAGTAACTCATAGGGAGTCTACTCTACAAGAGGTCTAGTCATGCACCTATTAATGATGTAACATGCAGTATTTACAGCCTCTGCCCAGAAGCTATGGGGCAGTTTACTAGAAAGAAGAATAGTCCTAGCCATATCTTCAAGAGTCCTATTTTTTCTTTCAACTACTCCATTTTGTTGAGGAGTCCTAGGTGCAGAGAAATTATGATCTATACCATGTTCATCACAAAATTCAGCAAACTTAGCATTTTCAAATTCAGTTCCATGATCAGACCTAATTGATGCAAGTTGATTACCTAGTTGTTTCTGAGTTTTTCTAATAAAGGTAGTAAACATGTCAAATGCTTCATCCTTAGATGTTAAGAACAATACCCAAGTAAACCTAGAGTAATCATCAACAAGTACCATCACATATTTCTTACCACCTCTGCTTAATATTCTCATTGGACCACAGAGATCCATATGGACCAGTTCCATCGTTCTGGTGGTACTTACCACTTTCTTGCATTTAAAAGAGGATCTTACCTGCTTCCCCCTTGCACAAGCCTCACAAACTTTGTCTTCCTTGAACTTGATGTTAGGCAGCCCTATCACCAGATCCTTGGAGACTAATTTGTTGAGTTGACTCAGACTTGCATGTCCAAGTCTCTTGTGCCAAAGGAGGGGATCATTGTCCAACACACTTAAGCAAGTGAGTTCATTTTCTGAAAGTGTGGACAAATCTACAATGCATGTATTGTTTACTCTTTTTCTCTGCAAAACAATCTTGTCAGTGGTAAGATTAATCACAAAACATTTGGTAGAGGTGAATGCTACCAATTTACCTTTATCACATAATTGTGATACCCTGATTAGACTGTACTTTAGGCCATCTATCAAGTAGACATTCTCAATAGAGTGAGAATCAGTCTTACCTACCTTTCCAACCCCAATGATCTCACCTTTCTTCCCATTTCCAAAGGATTACCTCCTTTGAGGTCCTCAAGTGAAAGGAACTGGTTCTTGCTTCCTGTCATATGCTTTGAGCAGCCACTATCCATGTACCATATTTGGCTGCTCCCTTTCACTTGGACCCACAAAAGGAAATAAGGGGTTAGTCTTAGGAACCCAAACTAGTTTGGGTCCCTTTCTATAGGCAAAAGGGTGAATCAAATTCCTTTTAGCCCAACCTGGCAGCCTATTTTTCCCTTGAACAAATTCTTTATTCTTTTGACTAGCCTTTTCTTTTGCAATACATTCACTTTTATAGTGACCAGTTTTACCACAATGTGTGCAAATTTTGTTCTCAAGAAGTGTGAGGTACTTGCTTTTAGGGTCCCACTTTGGTGCTTGAGTCCCATAGCCAAGTCCTCTTTTGTTGCTACTGTGATGCTCTTGCAACCAAAAGAGTGCATCAGAGGCCTTGTTCCATTTGCAAGTTCTGTCTAATTCATGTTTCACCTTTCCTAGATCTTCTTTTAGGACTTTAATCTGCTCATCTCTTTTGTACAGCTCATCTTTCATTTTTCCTACATTTTCTTCTAAAGTGAGTTGTGTGTGTGATCAGATTTCTTTTTACCAGTTCCTAATTTCAATTTTAGATTTTCAGATGTAAGCTCTAGGACTGTGGTGTCAAGTTCATGAACCTGGTTCTTCAACTCAGCATTTTTACTATCACTCTCATTAGCCCTAAGTTCCAGGTTTTTGCACTTAGCTTTCAAAATCACACACTCCTTAGACAGTTGTTCCTTTTCATTGTTTATAACTTCAAATTCATTAATGAAATCTAGAAGTAATTCAGATAGACTTTCTTTAGACAAAAACTTAATCTTGTCTTTGAGATGAATTATACTTACCTCAGATTCCTCATCGGATTTCCCAATTGCCATAAGTGCGTGTTCATCTCCATCTTCGTCTTCTGAGTCATCATCTGAGCTTTCACCCCAATCAGCAACCATAGCCTTTGTTGATCCTTTGTTCTTCTTGGGATGAACCTGTTCCTTCGTTCAACTCTTTCCTTCTTCCATTCAATTTCCCATTGAGGGCAATTTTTGATGTGGTGATCAGTCTTCCCACACTTGTAGCACCCCTCATTGGTTTGTTTTTCAGGAACCCTTGGTTTGTTGTAGCTTCCATTTCTTGAAGGACCATTTTCTCTTATTAGGTACTTCTTAAAATCCTTTGTGATCATGGTCATTTCATCCTCATCTAGATCAGCACCTTCAGTGATTCTGAATGCCAGGCTCCTTTCCTTCTTAGGTGCATCCATCTTCATGGTTTGCCTTCTAAGTTCGTAGGCAGTGAGATTTCCATTTAGCTCATCCAACTTGAGAGTGGCAATGTTCTTTGATTCCTGAATAGCTGTGATTTTGCTTTCCCAAGAGATTGGCAGTACCCTTGTCAAAATCTTCTCAACTTTGTCTTCTTCAAGAATAACCCTTCCAAGAGACTTAAGTTCATTTGTTAGTGCTGTAAACCTTGTGTACATCTCCTGGATGGTTTCTCCTTCCATCATGGTGAAATTCTCATATTGAGAATATAGCAGTGTTCCTCTTGATCTCCATACTTGAGGAGTTCCTTCATGAGCCACTTGTAAAAGTGTCCCAGATTTCCTTAGCAGTGGTACAACTTTGAATTCTATTGTACTCGTCTGGACCAAGTCCACACACAAGCCATTTCTTGGCCTTAGCATTTTTCTCCCATTTTTTCAAACCTTCAGCAGTACAATGAGCCCTTGTCTTTAGCACTTGCACTCCTTCCTCATTTTTCATTGTAGTTGCCAAAGGGCTATCGCTGACTATGTCCCAGAGTTCATAGTCTTCTCCTATGATGTGATCCTTCATCCTATTCTTCCACCAAGAATAGTACTGACCATTGAAAAGTGGAGGCCTAATAGTGGATTGCCCTTCCCAGTTCCTAGGTGGTGCACTCATGTTGATCTTTTCCTAAGGTGTTAGCCTCTTCAAGGATAACCTGCTCTGATACCAATTGATGTTCTAAACGTCAATACCACACAAGAGAGGGGGTGATTTGTGTGGTACTCAATTTTTCGCTTAGACTGCTTCTGGAAGGACCTGGTTCTTCTAGGTGTACTTATTACTACTGTTTGCGGAATTAAAAGTACATAAAATAAAGAACACAGAAATTTTTTACGTGGAAAACACCTGGCTCAAAAGGTAAAAAAACCACGACCTACTACTCAGTAGGATTTTCCCAAACTTCCACTAAAATCACTGAGCCAAAACTGCATTTACAAAACTCTTTGTAAACCTAAGGATTAACTCTAATCCCATTGTAGCAACCAGCCTCTAACTGCTGCAACAACTTCAAGTTAACTCTAACTTGAATACTCAAAGTACCTAATACAATTGCTTCTATGAAAGCTGGAAAGGTACAACTTTAAAACACCTACTACAATTGAACTAGAATAAAAGAAAGACACATAAAACTCTTTATGGAGCTGGTTCTTCAATCTGGTTCTTGTAGCTTCTGGTTTGCACACTTGAATCACACACAAACTGCTTGCAAAAAACCTTGCTATTTTGCTCTCAATTCACGTTTAACTTCTGCGTTTTTGTGCAACCCTTTAATGTGAGAACATCCTGCAATTTATAGAGTTAGTAGATGAAGAAATAACTAGAGTTCTGATGCAACTCTTCCTTGGTGGAAGAGTTCTAATTGATTTCAACTTCTAACTCCTTCCCTATCTTGACTTGTGTTCTCTTTGATTAAGGACTCCTTCTCCTTATCAATTATGCAACCTTTTCGACCAGGAGATGTTAAATACACCAAGTTAAGCTTATCTCCTTCACGTGCATCCCACATGCTTGAATCTGCCCGTTTTTGTGAACCTGAGGGATGGACCACTGGATGGACCTGGTTCATGTCTGAGTTCCTTTGTCAGTCTTCAAAACTAACCTTTACTTGGGCCAACAAGCTCCCTATGAACTTGGACACTTGAGGGCTGGCACTTCCACACTGCACTTGTCCCTATTTTGGTGATACAATTTGGGTGTGAGCACTGCCCGGAGTCCTATTGAGGCTCTTAGGGAACTCTGACACACTCAAATTGGAGAAAGGCTTTGGATCAATGGTCTTTGAGTTGGTCTATCTCATAACTCAGAGAGGAAGTCAAGAATCAGGCTTCCTCTGGTTGTACTTTTCTGATGTAATTTATTATTCTGGTTTGTAATAAGTTGTAATAAACATTTGGGGCTGGCTAGTGAAAAAGGGTGGGTAACTTTGCATGCAAGGATAGAAATCATGCCTATAGGGTGTTTTAATTTCTGCATATTCAAACTTCACCTAGAAACCATGCCTATAGGGTGTTTTAACTTCTGCGTATTCAAATTTCACCTAGGGTGTTTTAACTTCTGCATATTCAAACTTCACCTAGAAGCCATGCTTATAAGAATATTTTAATTCTGCATAATTCAAACAACATTTAGATACCATGTCTATAAGGCTTAAAACAAGTTTCTGCATTTAGATACCATGTCTATAAGGTTTAAAACAAGTTTATGCATTTAGATACCATGTCTATAAGGTTTAAAACAAGTTTCTGCATTTAGATACCATGTCTATAAGGTTTAAAACAAGTTTATGCATTAGATACCATGTCTATAAGGTTTAAAACAAGTTTATGCACTTAGACACCATGTCTATAAGGTTTCTGAAATCAGATACCACGTCTGAAAATCAGTAATGCATAGAAATCATGCCTATAGGGATCCTCGACCAATTCTGATTCGTTTTCATTCACAGTCAATGTTAGATATAAAATCAGTAATAGTAGATGCTATAACCTGCAGAACCTGTAACCAACTTATTTAATTTTTGTACATTCTGCATCTCTTTTAATAATCTAAGTCCCTCGCTTAACAAGTTTAACAAGTATGCATATAGGACTTCAAACAATTCATTTCGAGCCTTACTATCTCATCGCCTTCTAA
Source organism: Nicotiana attenuata (assembly GCF_001879085.1). NCBI lineage: Eukaryota > Viridiplantae > Streptophyta > Magnoliopsida > Solanales > Solanaceae > Nicotiana > Nicotiana attenuata. Next base: position 30,883,881 of record NC_031996.1, on the reverse strand, counting down.
AGTCAGTAGATATCACGCCTATAAGACCCCGTCTAAACACTTAGGCAAGCCTTAGAGTAATAACTGTAAATTGAATCTATTTCTATTAATCATTACAACCAGCAGGCAGGCCTGATTCGGGCTTCTTATCTGAGTTATGTAATAAACCAATCTGCCTCAATATTTAAACTCCCTCGTCTGGTATTTTTAATCAGACCTAAAAAGTATGTGCAAGTCATGCTAATTATATCCTTTCTTTGTTTAAGGAGGTATATATGAGCCTTTGTTTGTTTATATGCTTTCCCCAAAATATGCAATATGTGTTTTGTATGTCGCCTTAGAGTTTTTACCTTTGAAACTTCAAATAAGCCTAATATCCCTCCCTTTTTAGGATTAGTAGTCCTAAGTGCCTCCGGGACTGATAGGAGTGGGACGGGTAATAGCATGCAATAAGTAATCGAGAACAACCCACGCTTTAAATACCTTAACGAGGTAGGAAGGGTAGATATGGAAATGATGACCACGCGATAATGTCACGTGTAGCCCCTCATTGAGGAGTGATTACCGGACATTGTGTGGGGTGATCCATATTTTTAATAAACCTAGGACCCCCTTCCTTTATTTCTTCATTTCTTTTTTTAGCATTGTATTTCCTTATTCAAAATCAACTCTTTTAATTATTCTTCTAAACTTTGTCTACTTTCAATTCATTATGTGTTGAAATCCCCTCTTATTTGAGCCTTATCTGCCTATATGTTAATTGCACCAAAATTCACAATAATTGTCTGGCCGGGTGCCACACTAGTGGATTCTGAGGGGTGCCTAACACCTTCCCCTTAGAATAATTTCAAGCCCTTACCCTATCTCTGGTTATTCAAATCAAACTCTTTTGGTGTCCTAATGCACCCTAATCATTAGGTGGCGACTCTTTAAATGCAAACCCAGTTCCCAAAAGGAATGAGTTGTCCCTCCAAATGTCATAAACCCGATTTTGCGAGAAAAAGGGGGCGCGACAGCATGGCGACTCTGCTGGGGATATTTAGGCTTTTACCATTTCAGACTATTATTGTGAATTTATGCTCCTTTATTACTTGCTTATTTCCTTCAAGCATTTAATTCCCTCTTCAACTACAAATCTGACTTGTCTCTTGTTTCTTTCCTTTACTACTTTCCTTTAAATTATGAAAACTATTGTATTTACTGCTTTCTTAACGTGTAAATACGTGAAAACATGCCTTTAATTGTTGCATAATCATGCTCAACATCATATCCCACTCGTGCCAAACAAATATCATAGCAACGCTTATAATGAGTGGTTTCCCTCTTCCGTTATTATCAACCCTAAATCCGAAAAAGGCATATTTGCGATAAAACCAGTCGATCAATGGTGTAGTCGACGGTTCGGTGCCTTTCCCCCTTGAGTTGTTCGCTCAAGGGTACCGGTCTAAAACCCCATGGAAACCTTACTCTGTTTAACTGTGCATGCATCATGGTCAAACCTAGCCGAATTAGTTATGTTGTCCGCATAATGACTCTTTAAGATAGCCTTGTCCAAAGTCCACTGGGTTTCCCTAAAACCAAAACGGACATCACCACGTTCTATGCATTTATTTGGAGAACTAAATGCTTTTATGCCAATTATTGATATTTAAATAGTCGAGTCCGGTGGGGGTAAGGGCCTAACCCTTTTGTCTTGCAGAAATATGAGGCACGAAGTCCCCAGATTCGGCATGGTCACCAATATCCACCCAAAATTGCTAAGCTGGTGGGAGGATCTTCACTCCACTGATCAGACTCTTGTCCGGAAATATCTGGGAAATCTACCTTCCCTCCTGGAAATTCAATCCAACAACAAGATCATAGAAGCTGCTACTCTATTCTAGGATTGTGAGAGGTCCGTGTTCTGCTTCGGGGACATTGAAATGACACCCTTGCTAGAAGAAATAGGAGGATTGACCGATATACCATGGGAAACTCCGGGTTTGTTAATGCCTGAGAACCGCAAGGGCAGGGGTTTCCTCAAAATGATGGGTTTGAAGAAGAATCCAGAACTGACATGTGTAAAAGACTCCTATATCCCTTTTGACTATTTTTATGAGAGGTACGGTCACAGCAAATCCTACCATACCTATCCTGACGAGTTTGCCATCACATCACTAGGGCATATTCACCGAAGGGTCATTGTATTCATGTTTTGTTTTCTGGGATTGATCGTGTTTCCAATGAAGAAAGCAATAATCCACACCAGACTAGCTATGGTAACTAAGACCTTAATGGAAGGAATTGGCGGGCAATCATTCAGCATTATGCCCATGATCGTTGCGGAAATGTACCGAGCTCTAGAGAGGTGTCAACAAGGAGCCAAACACTTTGAAGGCTGCAATTTGCTACTTCAACTTTGGCTCATGGAGCATCTCCAAAAGGGTGAATATCGACAAGAGATTCAGCGAAGGGACTAGGATGATCATATTGCCTTCCATCATCCAAGGCGAATGAATTACATGCCCAACATGTTCGCTCAACCAGAGAATGCTAGAGAATGGGTCGAGCTCTTCGACAATCTGACTGAGGACCAAGTACAATGGATGTTCGAGTGGTTTCCGACCGAGGAGTTCATCGCTCGATCGAGAGATGCACCTTTCCTGATATTGATCGGTCTAAGAGGAACATACCCTTACGTCCCTCTCCGGGTTATGAGGCAAGCTGGTAGGAAGCAGGTTGTACCCAGGGTCGACAAGATGAGTCACTTCTGGACTGACTTTCAGGATGACGACAATCCTTACAAGTGCCAAGCTTAGCATATGTGGAACTGCAAGATTGTCATGGGGAGGGATACCATCGAGCCAGATAGATACCACGCCGGTTGTGCTCCCTACTATTCAGGCTGGTTGGAGGATAATCATAATGGTTTGGGCCAGCCCGGATTCGTTTGAGGTCACAGGATCATAGATGAAAAGGCCGAGGCACAGGTCAAATACAATCAACTGCGCAAGAGGATCCGGGAATGCGAAAGCGAGCACCGTGAGATACAAGAAGCCAATCAAAAGTTAATTGAGGAATGAAAAGACATGGCTGTCAGTGCCAACAAGCGACTGGGATACTTGGAGCGAGGCATAGTGGAGTTGGAGAAGAAATTTCTCAAGAGGGTCGAAGACTGCCAGAATGCTGAGGGAAACAAAGGCGGACACCTAGCCAGAGCCTACCTATTACTGGGACTTCGCGAGTTGGGAAAGCTGTTCGATGGAGCCAGGGATGCCGAATCTGGGGAAGGTCCTTCTGGGACCAAATAGATAGGAGTTTTCTTCTTTTTATAAAATGTAATAAGGCCAATGGCCATTAGTGACTTTTATTTCCTGTTATTTAGTGTCGATTTGGGATTCGTCTTATTTTCTATCAATAAAATGAGGCATTTAGAATTCTGATTTCTCCAAATTAATTTGTCGCTAGGCCTACCTCGGGCACAAAGAGGTCCCCAAATTAGGACACGATTTACATCTGCACTATGTGTTTAAATATCGCAACGCTTTTTTTTTATTATCCTCACTAACTTGTTGCCTTTTTGTTTTTACTTTTGTTTATTTATTCCCCTCCCCAAAGGTTAGTTCGTGCACTCTGGAAACATCATCTTATTCCACGAGATCGAGGGGCCCTCCACCCACTCCTCCTCTTAGTCCCGTCAAAAACAACAACAAAGGGAAGATGGAAGATTTGAACAACGCCAGAAAGGAAACCTCAACTAAACGGGTAGAGGTCACTCATGGTCGTGGTACTCTGGTTCCTAAGGAAAATGCATCCCAACTTGAACAAAAGCTCCTGAAGTTCCAAGAAGAACTTGATCAGGTTCGGAATCTGGCAAATCCGTCATTTTCCCTCACCACTCCAGATGTTAATTTCCCAAATGCTCAGAACCCCACACCGCCACAAAATATCCCAAAGCCACAAAACCATCACGCTCCTCACCAACACTGCAACACCTGCATACTTCCAACAACACCCCGCTGCTCATCCCAGAACCTCAAAACTCCACAAATGACCACTGCCACACACACCATAACACCCCCATCTACGTGGAGACTATGCCACACTCCACCCAGCCCATCTCAAACACACCCGAGTCTGATGATAAAGACTTGCTCATCAGAATACTGGCCGAAGAACTTAAGAAATTGACTAGCCGAATTCAAGGCATTGAAGGAAGTAAGGGAATTGAAGGGCTGAACTACGAAGATCTTTGCATACAACCCGATGCCGAACTGCCCAAGGGGTACAAACCTCCTAAGTTCGAGATGTTTGATGGTACATGGGATACAAGGGTCCATTTGAGAACGTACTGTGACAAGTTGGTTGGAGTAGGGAAAGACGAAAGAATCCGTATGAAGCTATTCATGAGGAGCTTGAAGGGAGACGCTCTGTCTTGGTACATTAGCCAGGATCCGAAGAAGTGGTCGAACTGGGTGAATATGGCATCCGACTTTATGGACAGGTTCAGGTTCAACATGAGAATTCGCCAAACGTATTCTACATTTAGAATCTAAAGAAGAATCCTACAGAAACATTCTGTGAGTATGCTACTCGCTGGAGGTCTGAAGCTGCTAAGGTCAGACCTGTCTTAGAAGAGGAACAGATGAATAAATTCTTCGTCCAGGCTCAGGACCCGCAATATTATAAAAGACTGATGATGATCGAGAGCCATAAATTTTTTGACATTATCAAGGTGGGAGAAAGGATCGAAGAGGGCATCAAAAGCGGTATGGTTACGAACTTCGAAGCCCTGCGAGCTACAAATAAGGCCTTATAGTTAGGAGGTGTGTCCAAGAAAAGGACGTAGGGGCCGTAATGGTTGCACAGAGAACCAAATCTCCTGTCAAATACCACACCTACCCAATGCCTCCACTCACATATCAGCCTACTCCAAACTACCAAGCACCCTCACCCTCTTACCAAGCTCCACCACCCACTTATCAATCACCTCGACCTCCCACATATTAGTCTACTTCACCCAGATATTCCCAACCCGCACATGTTTACCAAGCCTACAATGCTCAACCATCCCACTATCAATCCCCTCCTGCACGCCAAAACTTCCCTAGACCTCGACCGAACCTTGGCCGCAGGACTCCCAAACAATATACAACCATTGCTGAACCCATTGACCAACTATATGAGAGACTCAAAGCCGCCGGTTATGTCACCCCCATTCCTGCTTCAACCCCAGAGAATCCTTCTCAGTGGGTAAACCCAAACAAATCCTGTTCATACCATTCCGGCATGAAGGGACACACCATCGACGAATGCTGCTCCCTGAAAGACAAGATCCAGTCGCTGATCGATAATAAGGTTATCGTGGCAAGGAACCCGTCCCGAATGTCCGCAACAACCCTCTTCTAGACCATAAAGGTGGGAGTATTCACATGATTGAGGTGGAAGATGGTTGGGATCCCGAGGATCCATCAGGTTGATCACAGAAGGCGATGATCCAAAGAAGTCTGCAGTTACTCTTAACCCCATCAGGGTCCAGATCCAACCATCTGAGGTCACTGAGATAGATGTGTCTATCCCTCTTGAGTTCGAAGCAGCTCCATCAGCAAAGGCACCAGCACCATTTGAAGTTGCCATTTTGCCATCCCGAAAACATATCCCGTTCGAAGTAAAGGTGGCCGCACCAATCCCAGTGGCGATGTCTGTTGTGCCCTCATTCCACACAAAAGCTATACCCTGGGATTACACAGCTGAAGCCAGGAGAAAAGGCAAGGTCAGGTTCGAAGAAACTATTGCAGCACAGGGAATGACGAGAACAGGGAGAGTCTATACCCCTGAATACCTAGCTGAGTCTAGCAAGCAAGCGTCCAACCAGCCACCCATCATTGAGACAGGTCCAGAAGACCTTTGGAGAAAGATACAGGCTAAAGAGTACTCGGTCATTGACCAGCTGAACAAAACACCAGCGCAGATATCCATCCTCTCACTACTGCATAATTCCAAGGCACACAAAAATGCTCTATTGAAGGTGCTGAGTGAGGCATACGTGCCGAGTAACATCACTGGCGGAGAAATGGCCAATATGGTGGGACAAGTGCTAGAAAGCCACAAAAATCACTTT